>NW_027506875.1:1982308-2092308 GCF_052324685.1 Brachyhypopomus gauderio | reverse complement strand
AATTCACAACTTAGGGAAGAGCTATAATATATGAATATTATATATCGGGTTATTCATCCTAATGCATATGAATATTAATTTTTATATAGTATTGATAATATTAATAGTATTAATAAGGTTATTTAACTCTAACCCTTATGGGCATTAATGTGTAAATGCACAATAAATCATTCTGTCTGTCTCTTTTCCTCTGATTTCCTCTCTCTCTCTCTCTCTCTCTCTCTCTCATTCTCTCTATCTCTCTCTCTCTCTCTCTTGAGCCAGTCAAAGCTTACAGATCATCATCAGAAATGAGTGATGAGAGTTGGAATGTTGAGAAGACAGTGGAGAGGCAGTGGAACAGCAGAACTCCTCCTCAGCTGAGAGGGAGGGGCAGTGGAACAGCAGAACTCCTCCTCAGCTGGGAGGGAGGGGCAGTGGAACAGCAGAACTCCTCCTCAGCTGGGAGGGAGGGGCAGGGGAACAGCAGAACTCCGCCTCAGCTGGGAGGGAGGGGCAGTGGAACAGCAGAACTCCGCCTCAGCTGAGAGGGAGGGGCAGTGGAACAGCAGCATCCTTTCACAGAGGGCCTGGCCCAGCCCCTTTCATCCCCTCAGTCTCTGATGTGTCATGACTGGCCATGTGACCTTATAGCTCCTGTTAGTGCGGGACAGACACGTGAACTCTACCACCTCTACACTTATAGCTCCTGTTAGTGCGGGACAGACACGTGAAATCTACCACCTCTACTCTTATAGCTTCTGTTAGTGTGGGACAGGCACGTGAACTCTACCACCGCTACACTTATAGCTTCTGTTAGTGCGGGACAGACACGTGAAATCTACCACCTCTACACTTATAGCTTCTGTTAGTGTGGGACAGGCACGTGAACTCTACCACCGCTACACTTATAGCTTCTGTTAGTGCGGGACAGACACGTGAACTCTACCACCTCTACACTTATAGCTCCTGTTAGTGCGGGACAGGCACGTGAACTCTACCACCTCTACACTTATAGCTTCTGTTAGTGCGGGACAGACACGTGAACTCTACCACCTCTACACTTATAGCTTCTGTTAGTGTGGGACAGGCACGTGAACTCTACCACCGCTACACTTATAGCTTCTGTTAGTGCGGGACAGACACGTGAACTCTACCACCTCTACACTTATAGCTCCTGTTAGTGTGGGACAGGCACGTGAACTCTACCACCTCTACACTTATAGCTCCTGTTAGTGCAGGACAGACACGTGATCTCTACCACCTCTACTCTTATAGCTCCTGTTAGTGCGGGACACACGTGAACTGTACCACCTCTACACTTATAGCTCCTGTTAGTACGGGACAGACACGTGAACTCTACCACCTCTACACTTATAGCTCCTGTTAGTGCGGGACAGACACGTGATCTCTACCACCTCTACACTTATAGCTTCTGTTAGTGCGGGACAGGCACGTGAACTCTACCACCTCTACACTTATAGCTTCTGTTAGTGCGGGACACACGTGAACTCTACCACCTCTACACTTATAGCTTCTGTTAGTGCGGGACACACGTGAACTCTACCACCTCTACACTTATAGCTTCTGTTAGTGCGGGACACACGTGAACTCTACCACCTCTACACTTATAGCTCCTGTTAGTGCGGGACACACGTGAACTCTACCACCTCTACACTTATAGCTCCTGTTAGTGCGGGACAGGCACGTGAACTCTACCACCTCTACACTTATAGCTCCTGTTAGTGCGGGACAGGCACGTGAACTCTACCACCTCTACACTTATAGCTCCTGTTAGTGCGGGACAGACACGTGAACTCTACCACCTCTACACTTATAGCTCCTGTTAGTGTGGGACAGACACGTGAACTCTACCACCTCTACACTTATAGCTCCTGTTAGTGCGGGACAGACATGTGAACTCTACCACCTCTACACTTATAGCTCCTGTTAGTGCGGGACACACGTGAACTCTACCACCTCTACACTTATAGCTCCTGTTAGTGCGGGACAGACACGTGAACTCTACCACCTCTACACTTATAGCTCCTGTTAGTGTGGGACAGACACGTGAACTCTACCACCTCTACACTTATAGCTCCTGTTAGTGCGGGACAGGCACGTGAACTCTACCACCTCTACACTTATAGCTCCTGTTAGTGCGGGACAGACACGTGAACTCTACCACCTCTACACTTATAGCTCCTGTTAGTGTGGGACAGACACGTGAACTCTACCACCTCTACACTTATAGCTCCTGTTAGTGCGGGACAGACACGTGATCTCTACCACCTCTACACTTATAGCTTCTGTTAGTGCGGGACAGGCACGTGAACTCTACCACCTCTACACTTATAGCTTCTGTTAGTGCGGGACACACGTGAACTCTACCACCTCTACACTTATAGCTTCTGTTAGTGCGGGACACACGTGAACTCTACCACCTCTACACTTATAGCTCCTGTTAGTGCGGGACACACGTGAACTCTACCACCTCTACACTTATAGCTCCTGTTAGTGCGGGACAGGCACGTGAACTCTACCACCTCTACACTTATAGCTCCTGTTAGTGCGGGACAGGCACGTGAACTCTACCACCTCTACACTTATAGCTCCTGTTAGTGCGGGACAGACACGTGAACTCTACCACCTCTACACTTATAGCTCCTGTTAGTGTGGGACAGACACGTGAACTCTACAACCTCTACACTTATAGCTCCTGTTAGTGCGGGACAGACACGTGAACTCTACCACCTCTACACTTATAGCTCCTGTTAGTGCGGGACACACGTGAACTCTACCACCTCTACACTTATAGCTCCTGTTAGTGCGGGACAGACACGTGAACTCTACCACCTCTACACTTATAGCTCCTGTTAGTGTGGGACAGACACGTGAACTCTACCACCTCTACACTTATAGCTCCTGTTAGTGCGGGACAGGCACGTGAACTCTACCACCTCTACACTTATAGCTCCTGTTAGTGCGGGACAGACACGTGAACTCTACCACCTCTACACTTATAGCTCCTGTTAGTGTGGGACAGACACGTGAACTCTACCACCTCTACACTTATAGCTCCTGTTAGTGCGGGACAGACACGTGAACTCAACCACCTCTACTCTTATAGCTCCTGTTAGTGCGGGACAGACACGTGAACTCTACCACCTCTACACTTATAGCTCCTGTTAGTGCGGGACACACGTGAACTCTACCACCTCTACACGTGCCGGAGTGACAGCTGGGCTCATTTTGAGTGTATCTAGATTGTATATTGCAGATGTGATCTTCAAATCTACAGGTTATATGTTGTAGTGCATAATGTGTGTGTTAGAACCTGTGCAAATCAGCCGCAGGGGCTATGTGTGTGTGTGTGTGTGTGTGTGTGTGTGTGTGTGTGTGTGTGTGTGTGTGTGTGTGTGTGTGTGTGTGTGTGTGTGTGTGTTGTCATTACAGAACAAACAGTACAGCGATAAATGTGAGTTTGGTCTGATGTCTTGCAGACTCCCACACATGATGTGGCCGTGATGTTCGTACTGATATACATCTCACGGTGAAGGTGCACCTTGTGCTTATGTTCACCACCAGAAACACCCCCAGGATACATCGTCATGGTTACACTGACAACATGGCTTTTGAGACAGTTTGAATATTTTGCAGCTCTATTGTGTGGGGCTGCTTCAAGAAAAACATTTATCATAATTTGAGACAAACCATAATATCACTGCTTTCAAACTGGTTTTGTTTTCAAACTGGTTCTGTAATATCACTGCTGTGTTCATACTGGTCCCATTTGCATAAATTGGTGAATGATGTATGAAATAAAGGATATATTTTTTCAACTGACTAACTACTTAAACTTCTCCATGTTTATGAGAGTAAACATAAAAGAAATATTAACATGCAAAATACAAAAATGTATTTGGTTTGAAAATAAGTCCTGAAGGGTCATGATGGTTAGTGAGGGAGACCGGTCAGGCAGAAATAAAGGAATGAATTCACTCCATGACAACATCTCACAGGTTTCTTGTGCTGATTCTCACGGATTTTATTGTTCCACTGAACCATCAGTAGTCATCCACTACTGGGTTCTGTTCTCTGTTCTGGGTTCTGTTCTCTGTTCTGGGTTGTGTTCTCTGTTCTGGGTTAACCATTTTGGAATAGTTCATAAAAGATAGTAATTAATAGATATAGTTAATGTTTCTGTTAAACAGCTCAAAGGACCAGAGAACTATGACTCAATCCCAATCTGTATGTTTAGAGAATAGATAATAATGATAACGGTAAAAATAATGAGCTCTAAACATGTAGACAGAGTGATGTTGAGAATAGGGTAATGTGTTCCAGAGTTTGGGGGTCATGATATTAATAGATCCACCCCTCCAGAACAAAGAGAAGACGTGTGAGACTCTCTGTGTGGGGGCCACACAGCTGTGGAAGTTCAGCTAGACTGGGACCTGCTAGGCCCACATATAAAGACATATGTGAGCAGCAGAAGTTGATGAAATCGTAGTGAGACAGGAAGCCAGTGTAACTGAAACAGAACTAGGGTGAAGATAACAGATTATTTAGACTGTGAGAGCTGTAATCAGAACAGAACTGGGGTGCTGTGGGCAGATTATTTAGACTGTGAGAGCTGTAATCAGAACAGAACTGGGGTGCTGTGGGCAGATTATTTAGACTGTGAGAGCTGTAGCGGCTGAGTTTTGTACACAGTGAAGCAGATGGAGGTTTTGTTAGGTAGAGTGTTAGGATCTATTCAGAATGAATGAACCATAATGGCGTTCTGTGCTCAGGACAGCATAGTTTCAAAGCTACAGAGAAACACGCCCCCAAACACAATAAACATCCATACCAGCAGGGGGCGCCACTCACTACACATCCTTCACTCATTCAGCTGACTTTAGTCATTGGTTAAAATAAATGGGATCAATTGTACATACCTGAGAAATTCCTGGTGGCAAGCATGGTGGTCAAAATGGCTCCCTGGAAACAGAGACACAACACTGCAGTCACACAGATTCAAATGCAGTTACACTGTAAAATGTTAAAACTTCAAACTTGTCTAATGCAAAAAAAGACAGAGGAGTGTGCAATACAGAAGATGATTTGATAATGGATCAATACCAGCAAACACTGATCATAAACTTCGTCTCTTTTGTAAATTCTCAGAGAATATTCCTGATCTCCAAATAAATATCATCTGTAAATGAACTGTCACTGATCTTAATATTGTTAGCATTTGGAAATGCAATACATTGATTATATAATTGATCTTTATTACTGCTGACTCTTGTCTGAGCATAACACTCCCTGTCAGTATCAGCCTACAGGGACTTCAGGACCCAAAACCCCCAACACTCCCAACACCCCAATGCTCTAAACACCTCCCAAACTCTCCCAACACCCTCCACAACACTCCCATCACCCCCAAAACACCCAGCCATCCCCAAACACTTTAAACATCCCCAAACTTCCTCAACATCCCCAAACTTCCTCATCACCATCCACAAAACTCCAAACACCCCCAAACATTCCCAACACCCCCACAACACTCCTAACACCCCCAAAACACCCTCTACACCCCTACCCTCCCAAAACACCCCCAACACTCTAAATACTCCCAACAGCCCCAAACAACTCCAATACTCTCAACACACTCAAGAAAAACAACACTCTCAACACACCTTCAACATTACAGTCTGACCAGGTCTATTCTCTGTTCAGGGTTGACACAGGTAGGTTTGATCTGGATATTACTGGAAGTTTGTGCTTCATCGCCCACTGCTGGTCATTAAGCTCCAATGAGCAGAAGGCAACACACTGATTTGTGCATCCAGTGGTGCTAGAACATTAACCTACCCTAACTCTAGAACATTAACCTACCCTAACTCTAGAACATTAACCTACCCTAAATCTAGAACATTAACCTACCCTAACCCTAGAACATTAACCTACCCTAACTGTAGAACATTAACCTACCCTAACCCTAGAACATTAACCTACCCTAACTCTAGAACATTAACCTCCCCTAACCCTAGAACATTAACCTACCCTAACTGTAGAACATTAACCTACCCTAACTCTAGAACATTAACCTACCCTAACTCTAGAACATTAACCTACCCTAACTGTAGAACATTAACCTACCCTAACTCTAGAACATTAACCTACCCTAACTGTAGAACATTAACCTACCCTAACCCTAGAACATTAACCTACCCTAACTGTAGAACATTAACCTACCCTAACCCTAGAACATTAACCTACCCTAACCCTAGAACATTAACCTACCCTAACTCTAGAACATTAACCTACCCTAACTCTAGAACATTAACCTACCCTAACCCTAGAACATTAACCTACCCTAACTCTAGAACATTAACCTACCCTAACCCTAGAACATTAACCTACCCTAACCCTAGAACATTAACCTACCCTAACCCTTGAACATTAACCTACCCTAACTCTAGAACATTAACCTACCCTAACCCTAGAACATTAACCTACCCTAACCCTAGAACATTAACCTACCCTAACCCTAGAACATTAACTTACCCTAACTGTAGAGCATTCATAAATCATGTATTGTGTTCACATCGTCGTTTTCACCTTCTACATATCGACTGTGCTCACACTTCAAAATAGGCCACAAACACACAGCTTAAAATCTGGCTTCCGATGGCCATTACCAGAGATTTTCTTTCAGGTGAATGACTTGAGTTGAAGTTGCACTTGTCAACTTCAACTCAAGTCATTAACTTGTCCATTATCCAGGCACTGTGTGCGCATTATAGAAAAAACACTTTCTTTGTGTGTTTCTGTTGCCATTATTCCTTACTTTGATTTCAGTGATTTGGGATGCAGCCCCTTTTCTCGAGATGTATCACAACATCGTTTATCGTGAGTAGGAAATCGGACAGAAGTGTCAAATGTAAACAAACGAGGTTGCCATGGCTACGGCTGGAGTACCGCACGTAGGTGTTTTGGCTACAGGGAGTTTAAATTCTTGGACAAAACCGAAGGACACAACGTGTAAAAAATATGGGAAACAAATGAAAAACACTGAAACATCACATCAAACTTCATAAGCACCTAAAACACACCTGGATAGGTTTGTTTAGTTTATACTAGCCACTGTCCCTAAGCTTATCCTGGTACTGACTTGAGACTTGACATACTATAATCTAAAGATTCCTGACTTGACTTGGCATTGTATTTTAGGACTTTTGAACATCTCTGGCCATCACAAACTGAACATTTTTTCATACCTGGTCATACCTAAACAACACGGCCAGTTCACTGGTTCTGCCATAGCTGCATGCTGAAACCATTTTCAAAGTTTTGTTTCCCAAAAACATTGTAAAACAAAGATCATCTTTGAAATGAGATGTGTTTCCTGTGTTCCACTTTGTCTCTGTGCCAACAAGTGGAACGTGTGAGTGGAAATGTGGAAATGTGCAAATCATTATTTCCACCTTGTTGCTGAATCAGCACTTGTGTTGGACACCATTCACCTTTAATGTCTATCTGGCAGCATGTGGTGAGAATCATGAGGCTGCTGACAGCTGTTTGCCTGCCACAACCTGTTTCTCTACCTGTGTGTGTGTGTGTGTGTCTTTATTAGTCTTACTTGAGATTATTACTTTTGCAAAACAATAATTCAAAGCAATACTAAGGAAATGCAGCAGTTTAATGGTCGGCCTTCTGTCTAGTTTGGCCTGTGGTGCAGTCAGGAGGCTTAGGGTTAGGCTAGACTCATCTCTGTAGGGGTTAGGGTTAGGCTAGACTCATCTCTGTAGGGGTTAGGGTTAGGCTAGACTCATCTCTGTAGCAAAACCTTGAAATACAAAGCCAAGGACGTTAAGATTAAGTTTCCCACTTAACCACACAGAGCGATAACTCATCGAGGCAGCAGGGGGAAGCAGAGCTTCCACAGAAGGTACAGTGACTCCGATCCTCAGAGTGATGCTGAGGTTGTCTTCACTACGTGAGCGTACCTTCAGCTTCCTGCGAGCGTTGAACTTCTTCAAGCACTCCACGGTCTCCTGTCTGTGCATGCAGGAGGCCACAGTGGAGCGATGCTGAAAGGGAGAGCTCAGGTTACGGAGGACTACAGTCAGGATTAGAGAAGGGCCGACAATAACAGGACAATAACAGGACAATAATAGGAACGTACTAATCTACAACTCTTATTAATTTAAAACAGCAACATATTGTACTACAGAACATGTAATTACAGATCAGTGTTTGTTTACACAATATGCTGCATTATGGTGCACTGGATTAGAAAGTCAATCATTCTTTTTCAATATTGAATTACTCTTAAATTAATTAATCATAAATGGCATCTAAAATAACCAATCATTTGTTAATGTGTGTTTGTTAAGGTGGGCTCACTGAGATCCACAGGTGCATTTGTTAAGGTGGACTCACTGAGATCCACGGGTGCGTTTGTTAAGGTGGACTCACTGAGATCCACAGGTGTGTTTGTTAAGGTGGACTCACTGAAATCCACAGGTGCATTTGTTAAGGTGGACTCAATGAGATCCACAGGTGCGTTTGTTAAGGTGGACTCACTGAGATCCACAGGTGTGTTTGTTAAGGTGGACTCACTGAGATCCACGGGTGCATTTGTTAAGGTGGACTCACTGAGATCCACAGGTGTGTTTGTTAAGGTGGACTCACTGAGATCCACGGGTGCTTGAGGGCTTCAGCTGCAGTAATACGCTTCGCAGGGTTGATGGTGAGCATTTTATTAATCAGATCTTTGGCCTCAGGAGTGACTGTGTCCCACTCCGGAGACGGAAACTATGAAGAGGCACAAAGATGTGTAGAAAAATCAATCACCGTAACAACAGCAGCAAAAAATAAAGAGATGATTTTATAAAGTGAAGCATCTGATGTTCAAATAACTTTTGTGAGCCAATACATCACCATTTTAGAGTGCATGGCTTGACAAATCTGGAGAGGATTTCTGTATTCCACTGAATCATTGACATTGTACACTAGTGTTGTGGTAATAAAGACTAAAGATCTTCTCTAAATAATGGTGTGTGTTCATCACTATCATCATCAGTTTGTTGTTCAAAATCAAACATGGAGATCACACTTTGTCAGCTAATATTGCTTCTGAAATCACTTCAGTAGACTGACTGGGTTAAAAGGTACATGAAAGGGAGCAGGTAGGGCATATGAAGGGAATAGGTAGGATACATAAAGAGAGAAGGTAGAGTACATAAAGAGAACAGGTAAGATACATAAAGGGAAACGGTAGGGTATATAAAAGGAACAGGTAGGATACATAAAGGGAAGGTATAAGGTACATAAAGGGAAAAGATAGGGAATGTGGAGAGAATGGGTAAAGTACATAAAGGCAGCAGGTAGGGTACATGAAGGAAAGAGGTAGGGTACATGATGGGAGCAGGTAAGGTACATGGAGGGAACATATAGGGTACATAAAGGAACAGGTAGGGTACACGAAGTGAACAGGTAGAGTATGTTAAGGAATAGGTAGGATACAGGAAGTGAACAGGTCGAGTACATTAAGGGAACAGGTAGGATACATTAAGAGAACAGGTAGGGTAAATGAAGGGAACATTAAGGGTACGTGGAAGGAACAGTTAGAGTACATGAAGGAAACAGGATACATAAAGGGAGCAGGTAGGATACATGAAGAGAACAGATAGGGTACATGAAAGGAACAGGTAGGGTACATGGAGGGAACAGGTAGGGTACATAAAGGGATCATGTAGGATACATGAAGAGAACAGATAGGGTACATGAAAGGAACAGGTAGGGTACATAAAGGGAGAAGGTAGAGTACATAAAGAGAACAGGTAAGATACATAAAGGGAACAGGTAGGGTATATAAAAGGAACAGGTATGGTACATGGTGGGAGCCATCTTACTTAACTAATCGCTATCAGTTTGAGGAGCTCAATAATATTCCATCCAAATGTACAAAAGTGAAATATGGGGTCCCGCAGGGCTCCATTTTAGGACCACTAATATTTACATTATACATGCTACCATTGGGCACAGTTATAAACAAACATGGTGTCAATTGTCACCGCTATGCAGATGACATTCAACTTTACATATTAGCCAAACCTGATGACAAACTCAGTTTAGGAAAAATTGAGGCCTGTGTAACAGATATTAAATGTTGGATGTCTCTAAACTTCCTCCAACTTAATGAGGACAAAACAGAAGTTCTCCTTCTGGGCCCTAAGGCTGCAAGACAGAAAATTCCAGATCTAATGCTTAATCTCACAGACTACACCTGGCACAGTAGCCAAAAATCTAGGCATCATACTTGACTCCGACCTTTCATTTGATAAATACATAGATAATACAGACATCTTAAGTCTCCCTGAAGCTGCGGGAGTCTCCCGCATTTCGGTAGTCGCCACACCGACACCCCCGCACAACAACTTACAGGGGATTTCAGGGGTAACCTCCCTGGCGAAGGGTTCATAGGCGAAGGGTTTTATGTTAGACTGGGGCACTGGTGCTGTCATCCTGTCACTGCATGTGGTCACTCAAGTTTATTGACAGTGCGGTGGATGGATGCCAATATCTCAGAATGCTCCCAAGTCTATGTTACCTTCTGGTTCTGCCTTTTTAGCTAGGCTATAATAATTTAACGTAATGCCGGAGTTGCTGCCACACTCCAGAAATGTTTATAATCTCATCTGTCCTGTATATGTCCTTATTTTCCCTGTTTTATCTTCTCCACATGCCCACCTACTCGAGGAACACTAAGAGGAGAGACGAGCCTTTCCAGAGATCCATCCTGGGCCGGCCACCTCCTGCCTAACCAGATATGATGGAGGATCAACCCACTGCCCTGACTAACCAGATATGATGGAGGATCAACCCACTGCCCTGACTAACCAGATATGATGGAGGACCAACCCACTGCCCTGACTAACCAGATATGATGGAGGATCAACCCACTGCCCTGACTAACCAGATATGATGGAGGATCAACCCACTGCCCTGACTAACCAGATATGAGGGAGGATCAACCCACTACCCTGACTAACCAGTTTGGATGATGGATAAAGGATGATGGATAGGACTAAACTATTTACAGGAATTACATGAAGGACTCATGTATAATATTACCAACCATCAAGACGTTTGGGTCTGTACAGGAATTACATAAAGAACTCATGTTTATAAATCTAGACAAGGGAGCAGTCATGGCCTGGTGGTAGGGAACTGGTCTTGTGACAGGAGGGTCATGGGTTTGATTCCCAGACCTGAGGCCATGACTGAGGTGCCCTTGAGCAAGGCACCTAACCCCAACTGCTCCCCGGGCGCTGCTCTGGGCACGTGTGATCCACAGCCCCCTAGTAATCACTAGTGTGTGTGTGTGTGTGTGTGTGTGTGTGTGTGTGTGTGTGTGTGTGTGTGTGTGTTCTAACTGCACAGATGGGTAAAAAGTGGAGGACAAATTTCAATTGCAGTGAAAAATCACAATTGACAACATATGGCACATTTTTTACATTTTAGACCAAGATGGACTTAATCCCTCACATCTTTTCCTTTTCCTTTTTTCTGTTTCGCTCTTTAAATTGTTGTTGTCATGGTGACTGGCGTCGGCCAGAGGAGGATGGGTTCCCCCCTGAGTCTTGGTTCCTCTCAAGGTTTCTTCCTCATGCCCTTAGGGAGTTTTTCCTTGCCACTGTTGCCCTTGGCTTGCTCACTGGGGGCTTGGACTCGGACACTTGTAAAGCTGCTTTGTGACAACAAATTTTGATTTGATTTGATTTGATTTGAGGTAGGATACATAAAGGGTACAGGTAGGGTACATGGAGGGAACGTGTAGGATACATGAAGGCAGCAGGTAGGGTACATGAAGGGAACAGGTAGGGTACATGGAGGGAACATATAGGGTACATAAAGGAACAGGTAGGGTACACGAATTGAACAGGTAGGGTACATGAAAGGAACAGGTAGGGTACATAAAGGGAGAAGGTAGAGTACACAAAGAGAAGGTACATGGAGGGAACAGGTAGGATACATGAAGGTAGCAGGAAGGGTACATGAAGGGAACAGGTAGGGTACATGGAGGGAACAGATAGGGTACATGAAGGAACAGGTAGAATACACCAAGTGAACAAGTAGAGTACATTAAGGGAACAGGTAGGGTGCATAAAGGAAACCGGTAGAATACATAAAGGGAACAGGTAGGGTGCATGGAGGGAACAGGTAGGGTACCTAAAGGTAGCAGGTAGGGTACATAAAGGGAACAGTTAGGGTGCATGGAGGGAACAGGTAGGGTACATGGAGGGAACAGGTAGGGTGCATGTAGGGAATGTTCCAGCAGCATCCAGGGAGGAGCAAATAGCTTGTGTGTAAATATTCCATATTGTTGTGGCAATAAGGCCAGTCAGTATTCAGCTTATCTATGAAATGAAAAAGGACTTGTACAGAATTCAGCAGTTTGATACAAATGTTCTAGGATCTGTCTGTCTTTTTCTGTGTGCGTGTGCAAATTTAGACATTATGTAATGCAAATATGCAGCTATAATTGCGTCAGCTATAATTGCGACGTACTGGTGCTGTCCTCCGGATGGTCCGGTGTTCTAAAGATCATGTCTTTACCAGCACTGTCCTGCTCATCCCCAATGACCTGATGCTTCCTACCGACTTAATATGTCATATCTCTGTGATCCCTGTGTTTGTTTCAGAAGGAAATAATCTAATTATGTTTGAAACATGCTACCCTTCCACTACAGAGTCACTGTCTGTCCGGAGGACAAGGTATCCTGGTAATCAAAGCTAATTTAACCATATCACATCCAATGAAGCATTTATAACCATTCATAAAGCTCAGTGTGAAGTGTGTGCAAACTGTGTGGTTCTCAGGAACAGATGGCATGTTTGACTCCAGACAGCTCGCAGTGAGAGAGCAGTCCCAGACAGTACTAACATCATACGCGCCAGCTTTGATCTGCTGGTAGAGTCTGTGCTGGTCCTCGTCCCAGAAGGGTGGATATCCCACCAGCAGGATGTACAGGATGACACCTAGCAGGGAACAGGAGAGCACGAGGAGTCACACATGAATCTGAATTCAACACTAAACAGTCCAGTAAAAAAAACCTGCAGGGTGTCTGAGTTGGTAGGAGCCTCAACATCATCACACCAACATACCTCCTGTGAGCCCCTGGGGTATATATTACTGCCCCTACACCCCTGGGGTATATATTACTGCCCCTACGCCCCTGGGGTATATATTACTGCCCCAACGCCCCTGGGGTATATATTACTGCCCCTACACCCCTGGGGTATATATTACTGCCCCTACACCCCTGGGGTATATATTACTGCCCCTACGCCCCTGGGGTATATATTACTGCCCCTACACCCCTGGGGTATATATTACTGCCCCTACGCCCCTGGAGAAGACATAACACTACCTGTAAGGACCCATACACCTCCGGGGTAGACATTACACTACCTGAAATTAAGCTTTGATTCTGTAGATAAAATCCCATCTTTTGATGAAATGTAAGTTAATATGAGCTCAAATGCAGGGCCAACTGCTCACACATGACCCGCACACTGGACTGGATTTTTAAAGCCTCATTAATGAAAGTTTTCCCACATATGCTTTACAATTGTGAACCAGTGGATATTTGGTCAAATACCCTATTAGACTTCTACAAATCAACCAAATCAATCACATCTGATGCTTATATCTGTTAAAATCAGGTTACATGTTCAATACCATATATAGGTAAAGTTTCCTAGGCATGGATTAACCTGGATTAACCTGGATTAATCTGCATGATTAATCTGTATATATTTAAATTGAACTCTCACCACAAGCCCAGAGGTCCACTGCCTTTCCATAGGGGTCTTTCCGCAGCACCTCAGGTGACAGGTAACCAGGAGTCCCAGCAAAGCCTGTAGTCCCACAGACAGGAATAGACCACTCACAAGAGAACACAGCTACTACACACAGCTACACACAGCACACAGGTAACTACACACAGCACACAGCTACACACAGCACACAGCTACACACAGGTAACTACACACAGCTAATTAGGTTATGTGGTCCACAGAATGAGTTAGTGCCACTAATACTCTGTGGAGCAGAGACCCGCTGGATTGGCAGCTTTTCCTCAGGTGCACAAGGTTTCTCCAGCACCGAAGACAGGGGCAGTAATGAGTGTGGACAGGGGCAGTAATGAGTGTGGGCACGAGTTGCCATGCCAATAGTCCCCCACTTGCCCCTCACATTTTGTTGCATTAGAAATGACAACTGATCTTTTAAAATCCGGAAGATTCCAGAAATACAAAATGATGAAATTCAGACCAGACTGTTAATGAAATAGACAGAAGCTTTTTAGGGACTTAGGGAAATAGATACGGAGTGCCCCACCACTACACACACACACTATATATATAAATATATATATATATATATATATATATATATATATATATATATATATATATATATATATATATATATATATATATATATATATATATATTCTAGGGGTGGGAATTGTTTACTATCTCACGATTCGATTCGATTCCGATTTTGGGGGCCACAATTCAATTCAAAAATCGATTTTCGATTCAAAACGATTTTCGATTAAAAAAACGATTTGATTTATAAAAATGTCTGCTTCAGTCTATAAAATCTGCATGATCTACTACAGTCTGCTTTGCAAAACAGAACGACAAATACAGAAAATTAAGTGTCTTTCACATTTAACAAAAATTAAGTGCTTTGGTAAAATAAAATGGTTTTTGTTGTTACCAAAATTCTTGAGGTTCATTTTGCGAGCTGTCAGGGCTGGCTCGGATGCAGTTCCCCCAGCCGTCGCTAGGGGCACCAGAGTCAGTCCCAGACTAAACCGATGTAACCGTATGTTCTCAGCCAGTCTCTGCTTTCTCTGTGATTGCTTATCGTTTAATGGTGTCTCGCCACCTCTCTCTGTTATGCTTTCTCTTTACTTATTCGAGTATCTCATGCGTCGCTTTCTGACCCATCTCAAGTTTTCCCAATCCTGTATGTCTTTCTATCCGTTTTGCCTTTATTTTTGGGAACGGTTTTATTTTGCTGCAGCATTTTTTGTCAGTTACTTCTGCTGGTGTCCTTGGTTTCGTTTTCGCGTTGCATTTATCCGCGCTGTTTTTTAGTTACTGTTGTTGTTTTGTTTCTTCCTCCCGTCTCACTACGGTTGAGTGTTATTTTTCACGCGTTGTATTTTCCGCATTGGTTTTTTGTTTCTGTTTACTCCGTGCCCTCACGGTTTTGCTTTCTATTCTCTTGCGCGTTGAGTCTTCCGTGTTGTTTTGTTTGTTCGTTCTGGGTCGCTGTGCGCGTTTCCCTCTCGCTAATACATTTGACGAATGTCAGTTGTTGAGCGGGGGGGGGGGGGTTGTATACGTTGAACATCGCGATCGATCGCCAGTGGAGGGCGACATAGATATGGATCGGAGGTAAATAAACTAGATTTTTTCTTCTCGCCGTGTGAAATCGGAGGTGTGGCGTGTGAGCGTGTGAAGACGGTCAAATGCGTGTGTCACACGCTCAATGCGTGAGACTTGAGAGCCCTGTTTCTCACCCTTCTCTATATTAACGCTCCCGTGCTCACCGCGTTACACAAGCCTTGCACACGAGCTATTGTGTCCAGTTCGGTCTTCCCCGGCATTCGGTAAAAACCAAAATGAACCCATATTTTTGCCTTAAATGAAGACCAGACAGGTTGAATATCTCTTTCCTCCATGTGTTTTGAAACTTTTCCGCGCATGAGTGTGTCCCAGAACATGCTGCGTAAAGTCTCGCGTAATTTTGTAATTACGTAACGCAAGACTTCACCACGACTTAGAATCGATTTTGGGACATTTAAAATCGATTCTGAATCGTAGTAAATGAGAATCGATTTTTGATATATGAATCGATTTTTTGGCACACCTCTAATATATTCTGATCCACTGCTGTCAGCCTTGTTGTGACAATGTGTTGGTTTCTATCCCAATGAACTGAGCCCACTTGTGAAAGACTGATATTACAGTTTTTTGTAGACGCTAAGACCCAATTTCTGAAACTATTTCTCTTTTTGTCGAAAGGGTCCAACCTAATCTGTGCTGCTACACTGTAGCATCATGCAGACATTTCAAAATGAGAATAGATAAGTAAATATATACTCTATACATACTACATCATGTACTAGACTACCCCTCTATACATACTACATCATGTACTAGACTACCCCTCTATACATACTACATCATGTACTAGACTACCCCTTGGTAGGTGGCTATCCACCTCAGAACAGAAAGAGACCATCATCAATATATTCAGAGCAAACAACTGTATACGTTTCTGACAACTTCAACAACACATCATTACTGACAACGTCTCCATCAGCAACATCCATTCAGTGAGTCTACTACCCCCCCCCCCCCCAGTTTAAATACATTCAGCAGGTGATGGAGAAAGCTTGAGGTTATTTTGTCTTTTTATTTTTTATTGTTTTTGTTGTACATGTGTTTACAGTATATACAACATGTGTTGTTGTTGTTGTTGTTGTTGTAGTGTTCATGCTAAACCAAAAAAAACCTTCCCCTTGTAATTGTGTTTTACTTTATGGTGTAAATGTACTGAATATGCAGAAATAACCTCAATATTAGTTAGATTAGAATTTGAATAATTCATATTAGAATATTCATGTATATGTGAGACCTCTGACAGACCTTCACAGCAGACTACAAACTAAACACTCAAACACATGGTAGTAGTGTTTTCCATTTGTCACTTCAGTGTGTAGTTTTCACATGGGCAAGGCTCATCATATGATATTTGTGTGTAGAATTTGAATGCAATAATATGGTTTTGGCAAGAGTTGAAGAGTTTTTGTTGAAGTGTTTGCTTTATCCAAAAGTGAGAGATGTTTTGCCTGTTGTGTGTGCTGCATTGACTGCTGTGTGTTACGTTTAGACAAAAAGAGACATACGTTTCAGAAATTGGGTCTTAGCATCTGCAAAAAACTGTCAAGTGAAAGTGTTACTGAGAAGCACAGACAGGCACTGCCATGGCCTGGATTCAGTCCCAGTGAGGAGCTGTCACGCAGCTGGACAACTGATCGCTCCAGTAGACAACAGTGTGGAACTTCAGCAAACTGAGACATGTCTGCTGTCATATCCACCCCTGTGACCAACAGCAAACCGCCCAGCTACAGTTACAGCTGCTCTTCAGTATGTATTAAATGCATGTCTTACATGTTATGCGTATGTATGTATTCAAATTGCTGGCAGTAATAAACTTTGATCTATTCCAAGCTATACATAAAAAAATATATTGACTTTAACAGTGGCTAACTCTAGTTTAATCTACTTACCATACGTTTTCACAAATGTAATCCATATGTGATTTCTAACAGAGCAAATGCTTTTGCAGAGGAAGAGAATAAGTCAACATTAGCTCAATTTTAACTGTTACAAGAGGGTGCTGTCGCAGGTAGGCAGCAGAGGGCGCTGTGAGCACTGGAGCCCTTCACTGATGTCCTACAGTGAGTTTGCTCTCCGGTGTGGTCACTCCAGCTGTCTTTGCACAAGTAATCAGAACCCATAGTGATAGTATGGGGGGGGTTCACAGCAGTAGCTATCATGAGAGTGGAGGGGGGGGGGGGTGTCACTCTTTCTGTTGCCAGGGGAATTCATAAATGCATAAAGTAGTTAATCCTACTTCACCATCTGGCTATTATACCATATGTAAATATAGGGCATATATGTAGGCACTGCAGTCAAATGAAATATATTACTGAACCTATAAGAACCTTTAAGAACTTTTATGTGAAGCTGAACATTGTGCATATGATTGTCACACTCCCTATGAACTACATCTCCCAGCATCCATCTGTCCCCAACTCTCCTGCCACTCAACCCAGTTCTGCCAATAACCACACACAGATCCGCCTCTCCTGACTACCGACCATCACTTGGTCGTCCATATGTACTCATCTATTTAAACCTGTTTGTCAATTTTGACTTGTTTTGCTGCCTCTGTCTTAGCCTTAAGTGACTGCTCTGCCCTCTTATATCACCAGGGTTAGTGTTAGTATTAGTGTTAGTGTTAGGATCTCTAGAATGGCACTCTTTGGACTGTTTTACTGGCTACATTTTGTCTGCTGATAATTTGGCTGCATGTGGACACTGATATTCCACTGTGTTACGACCCTGATTCTGGATCTGACTACATGACTGCATCACTGTGTAAGAGTGAACTATAGTAGTGAACACCACTGTGTAAGAGTGTTCACCAAACCACCTAAATCAACACTATAGTAGTGAACACCACTGTGTAAGAGTCTTTACTAAGCCACCTAAATACACTATAGTAGTGAACACCACTGTGTAGGAGTCTTTACCAAATCACCTAAATCTACACTATAGTAGTGAACACCACTGTGTAAGAGTGTTCACCAAACCACCTAAATCAACACTATAGTAGTGAACACCACTGTGAAAGAGTCTTTACTAAGCCACCTAAATACACTATAGTAGTGAACACCACTATGTAGGAGTCTTTACAAAACCACCTAAATCTACACTATAGTAGTGAACTATAGTAGTGAACTATATTAGTGAACAGCGCTGTGTAGGAGTCTTTACCAAACCACCTAAATCTACACTATAGTAGTGAACTATAGTAGTGAACAACGCTGTGTAGGAGTCTTTACCAAACCCCCTAAATCTACACTGTAGTAGTGAACTATAGTAGTGAACAGCACTGTGTAGGAGTCTTTACCAAACCACGTAAATCTACACTATAATAGTGAATTATAGTAGTGAACAGCGCTGTGTAGGAGTCTTTACCAAACCACCTAAATCTACACTATAGTAGTGAACTATAGTAGTTAACAGCGCTGTGTAGGAGTCTTTACCAAACCACCTAAATCTACACTATAATAGTGAACTATAGTGAACAGCGCTGTGTAGGAGTCTTTACCAAACCACCTAAATCTACACTATAATAGTGAACTATAGTGAACAGCGCTGTGTAGGAGTCTTTACCAAACCACGCCTGCTGCTCTCCTTCCACCTCGATCGCCAGGCCAAAGTCTGCCAGCTTCACTGCTGCTCCTTTAGACTTGGAAGCCAAAAGCAGATTCTCTGGCTAGAAGAAACACACACACACACACACACACACACACACACACACACACACACACACACACACACACACAGAATGGTTGTGTAAATTGCAATGTGAAATATAAACCTAAGAAAATCTTGCTCAGGCTGGTTCCCCCGGCTGTGGGCATGCAGTGTGTGGGTGGTGCGTACGCCTACACCTCCTGCTCCCCTCTCCGCCCTTTCCTGTGCTCTCTTCAGCCCACACCAATCACATGTGAGCTGTTATTCCAACCTCCCGCCCACAGCAGTGTGAAGTACTGTTGTCCATTCATACACACTAATGTCTCGGCTTTGCTCGACATGAATGAATGTCAGTCTGGTTCTAATTTCAATATTTGCCGTTAATATTTGCTGCAAAAATGTCTCACTTGTATCACATACACATATATTGTAATGTGTTGCTGTTCATAAATACAATAGGCTACAACAATTTTCTTAGCTTGTGCTAACCTGTAGTTACCTGTGTGCTGTGTGGCCAGTCTCATTCAAACAGCTGAGACCTTCAGCACCATAAATAGACCAGTGCAGGGGAGTTTTGGATGAGGGCAGTAGTGCTCCCTCTGTAGTGTTCCCTTAGTAGTGCTCCCATTGTAGAGCTCCCTCTGTAGTGCTGCTTTAGTAGTGTTCCCTCTATAGTGCCCCCTCTGTAGTTTTCTGTCTGCTGTGCCCCCTCTGCAGTGTCCCCTCTGTAGTGTCCACTCTGCAGTGCCCACTCTGCAGTGTTCCCCTCTGCAGTGTTCCCCTCTGCAGTGTTCCCCTCTGCAGTGCCCCCTCTGCAGTGTTCCCCTCTGCAGTGCCCCCTCTGTAGTGCCCCTCTCTGCAGTGTCCCCTCTGCAGTGTCCCCTCTGCAGTGCGCCCTCTGCAGTGCCCCCTCTGCAGTGTCCCCTCTGCAGTGTCCCCTCTGCAGTGTCCCCTCTGCAGTGTTCCCTCTGCAGTGCCCCCTCTGCAATGTCCCCTCTGTAGTGTTCCCTCTATAGTGTCCCCTCTGTAGTGTCCCCTCTGTAGTGTGCCCTCTGCAGTGCCCCTCTGCAGTGTTCCCTCTGCAGTGTTCCCTCTGCAGTGCCCCCTCTGTAGTGTCCCCTCTGCAGTGTTCCCTCTGCAGTGTTCCCTCTGCAGTGTCCCCTCTGTAGTGTCCC
This sequence comes from Brachyhypopomus gauderio, assembly GCF_052324685.1. Taxonomy (NCBI): domain Eukaryota; kingdom Metazoa; phylum Chordata; class Actinopteri; order Gymnotiformes; family Hypopomidae; genus Brachyhypopomus; species Brachyhypopomus gauderio. The sequence goes on along the minus strand of NW_027506875.1, from coordinate 2,072,017 downwards.
CTCTGTAGTGTGCCCTCTGCAGTGCCCCTCTGCAGTGTTCCCTCTGCAGTGTTCCCTCTGCAGTGCCCCCTCTGTAGTGTCCCCTCTGCAGTGTTCCCTCTGCAGTGTTCCCTCTGCAGTGTCCCCTCTGTAGTGTCCCCTCTGTAGTGTCCCTTCTGCAGTGTCCCCTCTGCAGTGTGCCCTCTGCAGTGTGCCCTCTGCAGTGTGCCCTCTGCAGTGTCCCCTCTGCAGTGTTCCCTCTGTAGTGCTCTGTCTGTGCTCCTTCAGTGTTCATAGTACAGATGTGTGGGTGTTAGACTCTACTGCCCGTGTTCCAGCCTCCTGCGTCTCTGTGGACCAACGTGTATTCAGAGATAATGGCAGATAGTTTTCCATCCCACATGCTGCTAATTACGTCACATTTCACAGCCAGACTGAGCATTCACATCGTCTACTGAAGAGGCTCCATTTTGTGAAATGGTGTGACAAAGGAGCCTCGGCAACAGTGAATCACCGAGTGGTTTGGTGAAGTGGACTGTGAGGTGAAAATCTCTCAGGAATGCTGTAGTGTACAATGATTACTGCTGTGACCAAGGGGCTTGGTTTACTGCAGGATAAACACCAGTCTATTGGAATAATTGGTGTTATGGTAGCATGAGACTCATAGTTCCCTGTTATGGAGTCAACTGGTTTGCCATTGGGAAGCTAACAAATAAGCTGCTCCTCTCATAAATCAGGTGTAATCTAAATATTTCTTTGGCTGTTCATTCTGACCTACCAAACACTGTCTCATTAACAGCTGTACTTACTGTAATTAAAAAGGCCTTCAACTTTGTGCCGTCAAATCAGTGGCCTCTAGTGGACAAACCACAAATGACACTTCACTGGTAGCTGCGTGACCAGTGGTACTGGAGTCTCCGTACATACTGAATGGTGAAGTTGTTCTTCTTTCTCAAAGTAGCCATGTGCTATCAGGACATAAATCTGGTGTGTTTCACACCGCTGGACTCCGGGGACCTTCATTACACATTATTGTTCCTTAAAGTACATCATTATATACTAAACGCTGTATAGTCTAACAAAAACAAACATATTTTCAGAAGCGACAGAAGAGTCTATAAAGACTTTAGCTGGACTGTAGACTGGGCAGGTGTGTGGCATCAGCTGGACTGGGGTAAACTGAGCAGGTGTGTGGTGACTGGTGTAAACTGGGCAGGTGTGTGGTGACTGGTGTAAACTGGGCAGGTGTGTGGTGACTGGGGTAAACTGGACAGGTGTTTCGTCAGTTGGACTGGGGTAAACTGGACAGGTGTGTGGTGTTAAACTGGGCAGGTGTGTGGTGTTAGACTGGGCAGGTGTGTGGTGTTAGACTGGGCAGGTGTGTGTTGACTGGGGAAAACTGGGCAGGTGTGTGGTGTAAACTGGGCAGGTGTGTGGTGACTGGGGTAAACTGGGCAGGTGTGTGGTGGTAAACTGGACAGGTGTGTGGTGTAAACTGGGCAGGTGTGGCATCAGCACTCACAGCTTCACCTCCTGTGTCACTCATTCAAACTTCTCTGGAGATGCATCAGTCATCTACAAACATTTCCACTGCTTTAAAGTGATCACAGTGATTTTGGTGCATCTCAAAATCAGTGCGAATGCCATTGGCCTCCGTGACACATATAGAACAAAAATCTCCATATTCATAATCAGTGTTGGGAACGTTACTTTAAAAAAGTAATTAGTTATAGTTACTCACTACTTGCTCAAAAAAGTAACTGAGTTAGTAACTGAATTACTCTATAATAAAAGTAACTCGTTACCAGGGAAAGTAACTATTTGCGTTACAGTGAAAAAAAAGTTATATGCCGATGAATAAGGATTTTTTTTTGAAAAAGCAGTTTTCACAGTCAGTTGAAATGAGTAGATCAGAAAGGAGTTTAACTTTTGATATTTATTGCACATCAACAGACCAGTGCAGGATAAAATCCTTTAAAATCCCAAATCTTTGTAAAAAAAAAAAAAAGCTAAAGTAAACAGTTACACTATATAAAGTGCATTTACATCGATCAAATTAAATTCAATTATCTCAACCTGAGACAACTGGTTTGTTCACAACAGAGTAAACTTAACAATAAAACCTCTATCCTTAATTAAATAAATCAAATACCCAGTCTGGTAGACATTCAGGAACTTCAAGTATTTTCTTAAATAATGTTTATATCGCCACCTTGAAAATGCACATTTTTTTTCGGCTTGCTCCCAACTCGCCATTTCACTGGCGTGCTTCAGCGCGCGTGTAAAAACACTGGCTCTGATTGGCTACCATAACGCTGCCTTAGCCAATCGCTTACTGACTTGTTAAGTTAAACAGGTGTTACACCGAGAACTGTGACCTATCGAGATCTGTTACTCCTCACTAGCCTGGGCAGCGGTCCGCTCGGATTACTGTTAGTATATCAATATATAGTAACGCACCGCTTTTAATGACCAGTAACGTCAACGGCGTTGTAAGGACAAGAAAAGTAATTAATTATATTATCCCGTTACTGACAAAATGACGCCGTTACCTAACGCCGTTCGCAACACTGTTCATAATAGCACTATACTTAGAGTTTGCTTTTAATGAGGAGATCTATACACTTTTAAACTACATCAGGCGTGCCCATTACGTCGATAAGGAAGTGTCGGCCGATCGCAAAGAAATGTGCGTAGATCGCGTGACATTAAAAAGTAATGGATGAATTGCCCATCTGCACTGATCTTTCTGACTTGGTCATCTTATAAGTAGCCCGCAAGCTGAAAACTGTGGGCACCCCTGAACTACATTATATCAAACCAAAAATAAAGTCTTCTTTTTTTATCCTGAATGTTCAACACAAAGATCATGAACTTGGGTTTAAAACAATAGTAAGATTAAATTGGTGAATATTTCTGTTTTTTATATCCTGATTCCAGACCCATGAGATGTGTAGTCATACAGGTGTCTGCAGACTCACCTTTAGGTCTCTGTGAACGACACCCATCTGGTGACAGTGGAGCACGGCCTCCAGGATCTGCTGGATACAGTGACTGCAGAAAGAGGTACAGGAAACACTCACCAGCAATGTCCAGGCTAGGGGTAGGGGGTAGGGGTTAGGGGTTAGGGATAGGGATAGGGGTAGTGGTAGGGTTAGGGGTAAGGGTAGGGGTAGAGGTAGGGGTAGAGGTAGGGGTAGGGGTAGTGGTAGGGGTAGGGGTTAGGGGTAGAGGTAGGGGTTAGGGATAGGGGTAGGGGTTAGGGGTAGATGTAGGAGTAGGGGTAGTGGTAGAGGTAGGGGTTGGGGTAGAGGTAGGGGTTAGGGATAGGGGTTAGGGGCAGGGGTTAGGGGTTAGGATTAGGGATAGGGGTAGGGGTTAGGGCTAGGGGTAGGGCTAGGGGTTAGGATTAGGGGTAGGGGTTAGGGGTTAGGATTAGGGATAGGGGTAGGGGTTAGGGCTAGGGGTACGAGTAGAGGTTAGGGTTAGGGGTTAAGGGTAGGGGTTAGGGGTTAGGGGCAGGGGTTAGGGGTTAGGCATAGGGGATAGGGCTAGGGATTAGGGGTAGGGCTAAGGGTAGAGGTAGGGGTAGGGCTAGGGGTAGAGGTAGGGGTTAGGGATGGGGTAGGGGTTAGGGGCAGGGGTAGGGCTAGGGGTTAGGATTAGGGGTTAGGGGTAGGGGTAGGGGTAGGGGTAGGAGTAGGGGTTAGGCATAGGGGATAGGGCTAGGGATTAGGGGTAGGGCTAAGGGTAGAGGTAGGGGTAGGGCTAGGGGTAGAGGTAGGGGTTAGGGATGGGGTAGGGGTTAGGGGCAGGGGTAGGGGTAGGGCTAGGGGTTAGGATTAGGGGTTAGGGTTAGGGCTAGGGGCCACACGAGGAACTGGACGGTTTTAGAGAGCCACACTAATATACTTAACTTGGTTCTGCAGTATACACACTGTATCTTAATATAATGAACACTGAATGAAGCATTGATGATACAATGAGCAGGACAGAACCCTAGCATTAATTGAGTGAAGGTGCATGAACTGTCTGGTTTACAAACAAAATCAAAACAGATGCCTTCAAAATAAAAAGTAGTGTAGTTTGGGTTAGGGTTAGGGGTTAGGGTTAGAGGTTAGAGGTTGGGATTAGGGTTAGGGCCGGTCAGAGGGCTGGATGTGGCCCGTAAGCCCTACAATGCCCAGGGCTAACACTAACCCAAACCTAAACCTAATCCTAAACCTAACCCTAGATGTATTTTGTGTCTAATGTGTCTAATCATCCACCCTGTGCATCATTCCTCTGGTCAAGTCCAAGTGGTACTAATTAACCTGGCCAGGGTTAGGGTTGGAAGGGAACCTAGGGCTACCGTGGAAGGTGGAGCAGCTCTTCTAACCTGATTGGTTCATCACTATGTCTGTCAGAAGAAATAATGGCTTTCATTGGTTTATTTTGAAACCCTGTCAGGCTATTCCAACCAATCAATGGCCTGATACACACTGCAGCTGTTATCCATTTATTTACTGATTAATTGGATATGATGATAAATGACTACAATTAAAAATGTATTACACAGAGACACAGGATGTACAAATATGTTTATGGTTAGAAAAGTTAGATTTAATAACGGACTGGATGATTGTATCACACTGGCATGTATGTTATCCTTTCATTGTAGGGAAATGGTGAAAAATAACTTGAAAAAATATTACCAAATGTAAAAAATATTTAATATATTTTATGCTAACTGCAAAATAATGATGAGATAACCCATTTGGTTGGAGACTACTGAGCCATTAGGGATGTGTTGGTGGGTTTATTGGGAGGAACACAAAAACAATGAAGAGCAGAGACAGTAGAACCAGAACCAGAACCTGCACAGCCAAACGCTGACTGCCACCTTCATGTGTGTGCATGCATGTCAGTGTGTGTGTTTGCACACTCATGTGTGTGTGTGTGTGTGTGTGTGTGTGTGCGCGTGTGTGTGTGCATGTGTGCGTGTGTTTGTGTGCATGTGTGTGTATGTGTATGTGTATGGATGTGAGTGAGTGTGTGTGCATGTGTGTGTATGTGTATGGATGTAAGTGTGTGTGTGTGTGTGTGTGTGTGTGTGTGTGTGTGTGTGTGTGTGTGTGTGTGTGTGTATACTCTTACCTAGCATCAGCCTCACTGTAATATTCTCTGGCAACAATGTCCTCAAACAGCTCTCCTCCTGTCACTCTGCACACATACGTGATTCAACTCAACTCAAGCTTTATTTATTTCACACATATGTGACTCCACACATATGTGACTCCACACATACGTGACTCCACACATACGTGACTCCACACATGCGTGACTCCACACATGCGTGACTCCACACATATGTGACTCCACACATGCGTGACTCCACACATGCGTGACTCCACACATGCGTGACTCCACACATACGTGACTCCACACATACGTGACTCCACACATGCGTGACTCCACACATGCGTGACTCCACTGATCTGCAGTAGCACTGGGGTAGCTGACATCACTGCAAACCAAAAACACAAATACACTTTTCCCATGCACACACACACACACACACACACACACACACACACACACACACACACACACACACACACACACACACACACAAATACATACTTTCCCCAAACATGCCCCCATCCCCCCAACACACACACACACACCTATACCCCACCCCGCACATGCCCCATACAGACACACACACACCTGCGCCCCACATATGCCCCATGCAGACACACACACACATTCACATAACTCCAAACCACTCACACCCTATACACTCAGCATGCACACACACACACACACACATAGATCACACACACCCTAAACACACATATACATGCACACCACAAATGCCCATTACACACACACACACACACACACACACACTCACACACTCACACACTCACACCCCATACACACCCCATAAACAAACACACACATACCCCACACATGCCCTACACACACAAACACACACACACACACACACACACACACACACTGGCCTGCACCTGTAAGCAGAATTCTGGGCATATGAGCTAGGGTTAGGGTTAGGGTTAGGGTTAGGGTTAGGGTTAGGGTTAGTTCCACAAGTGCCACTGACAAAGAGACCAGAGGCCACAGACAGACATGTGTGGGAGGGTTTGTGGTTAGAGAGAGAGGCATCTCATCCTTACAGTTACACACTCTTCTTAAGTTCTTAAGGTCATCACATCATGGCCAAAGTGAAAACCATAAACCCTGTAGCTGCGTCAGGCCACACACTCATACACAACCACAATCACTGCCACAACTTTACTGATCATACTGATCTTACTATGGACACATTTTCTTAAACATCTTGTCATTTTAACTGTCCATAATTATGTATGTAAGAAAGGAAGAAAAAAGTAAGAAAGAACAGGATTTAATTAAGACGTTAATTCTCCCAAAGCAAAAATACTTACAAGTCAAAGATCAGATAATGGTGCCCCTCCTCTGAGATGCTGTCATGGAGTCGTACTATGGAGAGAGATGTTTGTGGTAAGTGGTTATGATACACTGAAGCTCAGATTTCTTGCTCATATTGATGTCAGTGCCTGCTGTATGACCTAGTAAGAGCCAGGAGTGTCTCACGCACAGATGTCCAGGAGACTCACACACAGACGTCCAGGAGACTCTCACGCACACAGACGTCCAGGAGTCTCACACACAGGATGCATGTATGCTCTCAGAGCAGAGAGGCCACATGGATGAGGCTGTGTGTGAGTGTGTCTATAAGTGTATGTATGCATGTGTGTGCGTGGGTGTGAGCACGCGTGCGTGTGTGTGCGTGTGTGTGTAGGTGTGAGTGTGTGTGTGTGGGTGTGAGCATGTGTGTGTATGTTTGTGTGTGCGTGTGTGTGCGTGTGTGTGTGTGTGGGTGCTATAGCTACAGAACAGAAGAGGACAGCTGCTATTGGATAACTTCACCTGACAACACCAGTGCATAGCAACAATTGCATAAGCTGTGAAAATCAGAAGAAAGGCGTCTAGTGCACTTTGTCTTTTTATGTAATAAATCGGATATATAAATATTTGACTTCCTCTTTATATTCCATGGATGCTGCTGTGTCCAGGTTAAATGTGCAGCTGCAACCCAGACGTCCTGCTGACCCAAACCCAGAAGATCTCCAGGTCCTTCACTGTTGTGGAAGGACGGCTGGACATTTGCGATGCATGAAACACAGGAAACACTGTGAGTGGGAGTTTTCCTCAGGAATCAGTGAGTGTTCCCCAGGCAACAGAAATATACATACAAGTCACACACATACCACCCACTGCATTACACAGATCTGTATGTTATCTGTGTGTCTTAGAAACATGCAGATACAGACTGAACCCAGTACAGCTGCTCAGCTTCACCGTGACCAGGAACTCTCACTCTACATCTCTCTGCTATGACCATAATCATTTCTGGTGCAGATATTTGTAGCATAAAGCACATCATTTGCAGAATAGATAAGTGTAGTGTAAAGAATTTACAGTGCGTTTCTAGTGTAGCTATGTGTAAAGAACTCCCAGTGTACATTTCCAGTGTAGCTACATGTGAAGAACTCCCAGTGTACATTTCCAGTGTAGGAGATGTAACAAAGAGCTGTATGGCATTCTCACCGTGATAACTCTCACCTGGGTAAGACTTCTTAGCCCCAGAGAGGAAACATGTCACTTACTTAACAATTCTAAATTCAAGAGGCTCTGAGAACCCTCACATGTGACTCTCAGCATGCAGGTCAGAGATCTTTGTCCAATCTACAATGTCATCAGAGCTGTTTATGCAGCCATACTCAGTCTGAAGAGCAGATGAGGAGTAGCTGTTCTGACCAGTGTTTCCTGCAGGTGCTCTGAGCAAGAAGGAAGAGAGACCGTCACCGAGCTGTTCAGCGTGGGGGAAGAGTTTTGGGTTTTGGCGGGTTGACAAACACACGCCCCCGTTCGGCGGTGAAGAAGGCTGCTTCTCCACGAATGTGCCAGGAAACAAATATATTCAGAACTCTTTCACTCATGAGACTGAATGCTATCACTGTGAGATAATGATGTCATCAGGGATCATATAAGAGGAGGGACATTTCTGCTAGATCCACCAAAGATGGAGATCTATTGGAGATTAACAGAGAGAGACAGTGATGGGAGATCTACAGTAGGAGAGAGACAGTGGAGGGAGATCTACAGTAGGAGAGAGACAGTGGAGGGAGATCTACAGCAGGAGAGAGACAGTGGAGGGAGATCTACAGTAGGAGAGAGACAGTGATGGGAGATCTATAGCAGGAGAGAGACAGTGGAGGGAGATCTACAGTAGGAGAGAGACAGTGGAGGGAGATCTACAGCAGGAGAGAGACAGTGGAGGGAGATCTACAGTAGGAGAGAGACAGTGGTGGGAGATCTACAGTAGGAGAGAGACAGTGGAGGGAGATCTACAGTAGGAGAGAGACAGTGGAGGGAGATCTACAGTAGGAGAGAGACAGTGGAGGGAGATCTACAGTAGGAGAGAGACAGTGGAGGGAGATCTACAGCAGGAGAGAGACAGTGGAGGGAGATCTATAGTAGGAGAGAGACAGTGGAGGGAGATCTACAGCAGGAGAGAGACAGTGGAGGGAGATCTACAGTAGGAGAGAAACAGTGGAGGGAGATCTACAGCAGGAGAGAGACAGTGGAGGGAGATCTACAGTAGGAGAGAGACAGTGGTGGGAGATCTATAGCAGGAGACAGTGGTGGGTGATCTACAGTAGGAGAGAGATCTACAGCAGGAGAGAGACAGTGGTGGGAGATCTACAGTAGGAGAGAGACAGTGGAGGGAGATCTACAGCAGGAGACAGACAGTGGTGGGAGATCTACAGTAGGAGAGAGACAGTGATGGGAGATCTACAGTAGGAGAGAGACAGTGGTGGGAGAGCTACAGTAGGAGAGAGATCTACAGTAGGAGAGAGACAGTGGAGGGAGATCTACAGCAGGAGAGGGACAGTGGTGGGAGATCTACAGTTGGAGAGAGACAATGATGGGAGATCTACAGCAGGAGAGAGACAGTGATGGGAGATCTACAGCAGGAGAGAGACAGTGGAGGGAGATCTACAGCAGGAGAGAGACAGTGGTGGGAGATCTACAGTAGGAGAGAGACAGTGGAGGGAGATCTACAGTAGGAGAGAGACAGTGGAGGGAGATCGACAGCAGGAGAGAGACAGTGGAGGGAGATCTACAGCAGGAGAGAGACAGTGGAGGGAGATCTACAGTAGGAGAGAGACAGTGGAGGGAGATCTACAGCAGGAGAGAGACAGTGGAGGGAGATCTATAGTAGGAGAGAGACAGTGGAGGGAGATCTACAGCAGGAGAGAGACAATGGAGATCTACAGCAGGAGAGAGACAGTGGAGGGAGATCTACAGTAGGAGAGAGACAGTGGTGGGAGATCTACAGTAGGAGAGAGAGTGGAGAGAGATCTACAGTAGGAGAGAGACAGTGGAGGGAGATCTACAGCAGGAGAGAGACAGTGGAGGGAGATCTACAGTAGGAGAGAGACAGTGGAGGGAGATCTACAGTAGGAGAGAGACAGTGGAGGGAGATCTACAGCAGGAGAGAGACAGTGGTGGGAGATCTACAGTAGGAGAGAGACAGTGGAGGGAGATCTACAGCAGGAGAGAGACAGTGGAGGGAGATCTACAGTAGGAGAGAGACAGTGGAGGGAGATCTACAGCAGGAGAGAGACAGTGGAGGGAGATCTATAGTAGGAGAGAGACAGTGGAGGGAGATCTACAGCAGGAGAGAGACAATGGAGGGAGATCTACAGCAGGAGAGAGACAGTGGAGGGAGATCTACAGTAGGAGAGAGACAGTGGTGGGAGATCTACAGTAGGAGAGAGAGTGGAGAGAGATCTACAGCAGGAGACAGTGGTGGGAGATCTACAGTAGGAGAGAGACAGTGGAGAGAGATCTACAGTAGGAGAGAGACAGTGGTGGGAGATCTACAGCAGGAGAGAGACAGTGGTGGGAGATCTACAGTAGGAGAGAGACAGTGGAGGGCGATCTACAGCAGGAGAGAGACAGTGGTGGGAGATCTACAGTAGGAGAGAGACAGTGATGGGAGATCTACAGTAGGAGAGAGACAGTGGTGGGAGAGCTACAGTAGGAGAGAGATCTACAGCAGGAGAGAGACAGTGATTGGAGATCTACAGTAGGAGAGAGACAGTGGAGGGAGATCTACAGTAGGAGAGAGACAGTGGAGGGAGATCTACAGCAGGAGAGAGACAGTGGAGGGAGATCTACAGTAGGAGAGAGACAGTGGAGGGAGATCTACAGTAGGAGAGAGACAGTGGAGGGAGATCTACAGTAGGAGAGAGACAGTGGAGGGAGATCTACAGTAGGAGAGAGACAGTGGAGGGAGATCTACAGCAGGAGAGAGACAGTGGAGGGAGATCTACAGTAGGAGAGAGACAGTGATGGGAGATCTATAGCAGGAGAGAGACAGTGGAGGGAGATCTACAGTAGAAGAGAGACAGTGGAGGGAGATCTACAGCAGGAGAGAGACAGTGGTGGGAGATCTATAGCAGGAGAGAGACAGTGGTGGGTGATCTACAGCAGGAGAGAGACAGTGGAGGGAGATCTACAGTAGGAGAGAGACAGTGGAGGGAGATCTACAGCAGGAGAGAGACAGTGGAGGGAGATCTACAGTAGAAGAGAGACATTGGAGGGACATCTACAGTAGGAGAGACAGTGGAGGGAGATCTACAGTAGGAGAGAGACAGTGGAGGGAGATCTACAGTAGGAGAGAGACAGTGGAGGGAGATCTACAGTAGGAGAGAGACAGTGGAGGGAGATCTACAGCAGGAGAGAGACAGTGGAGGGAGATCTACAGTAGGAGAGAGACAGTGGAGGGAGATCTACAGTAGGAGAGAGACAGTGGAGGGAGATCTACAGTAGGAGAGAGACAGTGGAGGGAGATCTACAGTAGGAGAGAGACAGTGGAGGGAGATCTACAGCAGGAGAGAGACAGTGGAGGGAGATCTACAATAGGAGAGAGACAGTGATGGGAGATCTATAGCAGGAGAGAGACAGTGGAGGGAGATCTACAGTAGAAGAGAGACAGTGGAGGGAGATCTACAGCAGGAGAGAGACAGTGGTGGGAGATCTATAGCAGGAGAGAGACAGTGGTGGGTGATCTACAGCAGGAGAGAGACAGTGGAGGGAGATCTACAGTAGGAGAGAGACAGTGGAGGGAGATCTACAGCAGGAGAGAGACAGTGGAGGGAGATCTACAGTAGGAGAGAGACAGTGGAGGGACATCTACAGTAGGAGAGAGACAGTGGAGGGAGATCTACAGTAGGAGAGAGACAGTGGAGGCAGATCTACAGCAGGAGAGAGACAGTGGAGGGAGATCTATAGTAGGAGAGAGACAGTGGAGAGAGATCTACAGCAGGAGAGAGACAGTGGAGGGAGATCTACAGTAGGAGAGAAACAGTGGAGGGAGATCTACAGCAGGAGAGAGACAGTGGAGGGATATCTACAGTAGGAGAGAGACAGTGGTGGGAGATCTATAGCAGGAAAGAGACAGTGGTGGGTGATCTACAGTAGGAGAGAGATCTACAGCAGGAGAGAGACAGTGGTGGGAGATCTACAGTAGGAGAGAGACAGTGGAGGGAGATCTACAGCAGGAGACAGACAGTGGTGGGAGATCTACAGTAGGAGAGAGACAGTGATGGGAGGTCTACAGTAGGAGAGAGACAGTGGTGGGAGAGCTACAGTAGGAGAGAGATCTACAGTAGGAGAGAGACAGTGGAGGGAGATCTACAGCAGGAGAGGGACAGTGGTGGGAGATCTACAGTTGGAGAGAGACAGTGGAGGGAGATCGACAGCAGGAGAGAGACAGTGGAGGGAGATCTACAGCAGGAGAGAGAGAGTGGAGGGAGATCTACAGTAGGAGAGAGACAGTGGAGGGAGATCTACAGCAGGAGAGAGACAGTGGAGGGAGATCTATAGTAGGAGAGAGACAGTGGAGGGAGATCTACAGCAGGAGAGAGACATTGGAGGGAGATCTACAGCAGGAGAGAGACAGTGGAGGGAGATCTACAGCAGGAGAGAGACAGTGGTGGGAGATCTACAGTAGGAGAGAGACAGTGGAGGGAGATCTACAGCAGGAGAGAGACAGTGGAGGGAGATCTACAGCAGGAGAGACAGTGGAGGGAAATCTACAGCAGGAGAGAGACAGTGGAGGGAGATCTACAGCAGGAGAGAGACAGTGGAGGGAGATCTACAGCAGGAGAGAGACAGTGGAGGGAGATCTACAGCAGGAGAGACAGTGGTGGGAGATCTACAGTAGGAGAGAGACAGTGGAGGGAGATCTACAGTAGGAGAGAGACAGTGGTGGGAGATCTACCGCAGGAGAGAGACAGTGGTGGGAGATCTACAGTAGGAGAGAAAGAGTGGTGGGAGATCTACAGTAGGAGAGAGACAGTGGAGGGAGATCTACAGCAGGAGAGAGACAGTGGAGGGAGATCTACAGCAGGAGAGAGACAGTGGAGGGAGATCTACAGTAGGAGAGAGATCTACAGCAGGAGAGAGACAGTGGTGGGAGATCTACAGTAGGAGAGAGACAGTGGAGGGAGATCTACAGCAGGAGAGAGACAGTGGTGGGAGATCTACAGTAGGAGAGAGACAGTGATGGGAGATCTACAGTAGGAGAGAGACAGTGGTGGGAGAGCTACAGTAGGAGAGAGATCTACAGCAGGAGAGAGACAGTGGTGGGAGATCTACAGTAGGAGAGAGAGTGGAGAGAGATCTACAGTAGGAGAGAGACAGTGGTGGGAGATTTACAGTAGGAGAGAGACAGTGGAGGGAGATCTACAGCAGGAGAGAGACAGTGGTGGGAGATCTACAGTAGGAGAGAGACAGTGGAGGGAGATCTACAGCAGGAGAGAGACAGTGGAGGGAGATCTACAGCAGGAGAGAGACAGTGGAGGGAGATCTACAGCAGGAGAGACAGTGGAGGGAAATCTACAGCAGGAGAGAGACAGTGGAGGGAGATCTACAGCAGGAGAAAGACAGTGGAGGGAGATCTACAGCAGGAGAGAGACAGTGGAGGGAGATCTACAGCAGGAGAGAGACAGTGGTGGGAGATCTACAGCAGGAGAGAGACAATGGAGGGAGATCTACAGCAGGAGAGAGACAGTGGAGGGAGATCTACAGTAGGAGAGAGACAGTGGTGGGAGATCTACAGCAGGAGAGAGACAGTGGTGGGAGATCTACAGCAGGAGAGAGACAATGGAGGGAGATCTACAGCAGGAGAGAGACAGTGGAGGGAGATCTACAGTAGGAGAGAGACAGTGGTGGGAGATCTACAGTAGGAGAGAGAGTGGAGAGAGATCTACAGTAGGAGAAAGACAGTGGTGGGAGATCAACAGCAGGAGAGACAGTGGTGGGAGATCTACAGCAGGAGAGAGACAGTGGTGGGAGATCTACAGTAGGAGAGAGACAGTGGAGGGAGATCTACATTAGGAGAGAGACAGTGGTGGGAGATCTACAGTAGGAGAGAGAGTGGAGAGAGATCTACAGCAGGAGAGAGACAGTGGTGGGAGATCTACAGTAGGAGAGAGACAGTGGTGGGAGATCTACAGTAGGAGAGAGAGTGGAGAGAGATCTACAGCAGGAGAGAGACAGTGGTGGGAGATCTATAGTAGGAGAGAGACATTGGAGGGAGATCTACAGCAGGAGAGAGACAGTGGAGGGAGATCTATCGTAGGAGAGAGACATTGGAGGGAGATCTACAGCAGGAGAGAGACAGTGGTGGGAGATCTACAGCAGGAGAGAGACAGTGGAGGGAGATCTACAGCAGGAGAGAGACAGTGGAGGGAGATCTATAGTAGGAGAGAGACATTGGAGGGAGATCTACAGCAGGAGAGAGACAGTGGAGGGAGATCTATAGTAGGAGAGAGACATTGGAGGGAGATCTACAGCAGGAGAGAGACAGTGGTGGGAGATCTACAGCAGGAGAGAGACAATGGAGGGAGATCTACAGCAGGAGAGAGACAGTGGTGGGAGATCTACAGTAGGAGAGAGACAGTGGTGGGAGATCTACAGTAGGAGAGAGAGTGGAGAGAGATCTACAGCAGGAGAGAGACAGTGGTGGGAGATCTACAGTAGGAGAGAGACAGTGGAGGGAGATCTACAGCAGGAGAGAGACAGTGGTGGGAGATCTACAGTAGGAGAGAGACAGTGGAGGGAGATCTACAGTAGGAGAGAGACAGTGATGGGAGATCTACAGTAGGAGAGAGACAGTGGTGGGAGAGCTACAGTAGGAGAGAGATCTACAGCAGGAGAGAGACAGTGATTGGAGATCTACAGTAGGAGAGAGACAGTGGAGGGAGATCTACAGTAGGAGAGAGACAGTGGAGGGAGATCTACAGCAGGAGAGAGACAGTGGAGGGAGATCTACAGTAGGAGAGAGACAGTGGAGGGAGATCTACAGTAGGAGAGAGACAGTGGAGGGAGATCTACAGTAGGAGAGAGACAGTGGAGGGAGATCTACAGTAGGAGAGAGACAGTGGAGGGAGATCTACAGCAGGAGAGAGACAGTGGAGGGAGATCTACAGTAGGAGAGAGACAGTGATGGGAGATCTATAGCAGGAGAGAGACAGTGGAGGGAGATCTACAGTAGAAGAGAGACAGTGGAGGGAGATCTACAGCAGGAGAGAGACAGTGGTGGGAGATCTATAGCAGGAGAGAGACAGTGGTGGGTGATCTACAGCAGGAGAGAGACAGTGGAGGGAGATCTACAGTAGGAGAGAGACAGTGGAGGGAGATCTACAGCAGGAGAGAGACAGTGGAGGGAGATCTACAGTAGAAGAGAGACATTGGAGGGACATCTACAGTAGGAGAGACAGTGGAGGGAGATCTACAGTAGGAGAGAGACAGTGGAGGGAGATCTACAGTAGGAGAGAGACAGTGGAGGGAGATCTACAGTAGGAGAGAGACAGTGGAGGGAGATCTACAGCAGGAGAGAGACAGTGGAGGGAGATCTACAGTAGGAGAGAGACAGTGGAGGGAGATCTACAGTAGGAGAGAGACAGTGGAGGGAGATCTACAGTAGGAGAGAGACAGTGGAGGGAGATCTACAGTAGGAGAGAGACAGTGGAGGGAGATCTACAGCAGGAGAGAGACAGTGGAGGGAGATCTACAATAGGAGAGAGACAGTGATGGGAGATCTATAGCAGGAGAGAGACAGTGGAGGGAGATCTACAGTAGAAGAGAGACAGTGGAGGGAGATCTACAGCAGGAGAGAGACAGTGGTGGGAGATCTATAGCAGGAGAGAGACAGTGGTGGGTGATCTACAGCAGGAGAGAGACAGTGGAGGGAGATCTACAGTAGGAGAGAGACAGTGGAGGGAGATCTACAGCAGGAGAGAGACAGTGGAGGGAGATCTACAGTAGGAGAGAGACAGTGGAGGGACATCTACAGTAGGAGAGAGACAGTGGAGGGAGATCTACAGTAGGAGAGAGACAGTGGAGGCAGATCTACAGCAGGAGAGAGACAGTGGAGGGAGATCTATAGTAGGAGAGAGACAGTGGAGAGAGATCTACAGCAGGAGAGAGACAGTGGAGGGAGATCTACAGTAGGAGAGAAACAGTGGAGGGAGATCTACAGCAGGAGAGAGACAGTGGAGGGATATCTACAGTAGGAGAGAGACAGTGGTGGGAGATCTATAGCAGGAAAGAGACAGTGGTGGGTGATCTACAGTAGGAGAGAGATCTACAGCAGGAGAGAGACAGTGGTGGGAGATCTACAGTAGGAGAGAGACAGTGGAGGGAGATCTACAGCAGGAGACAGACAGTGGTGGGAGATCTACAGTAGGAGAGAGACAGTGATGGGAGGTCTACAGTAGGAGAGAGACAGTGGTGGGAGAGCTACAGTAGGAGAGAGATCTACAGTAGGAGAGAGACAGTGGAGGGAGATCTACAGCAGGAGAGGGACAGTGGTGGGAGATCTACAGTTGGAGAGAGACAGTGGAGGGAGATCGACAGCAGGAGAGAGACAGTGGAGGGAGATCTACAGCAGGAGAGAGAGAGTGGAGGGAGATCTACAGTAGGAGAGAGACAGTGGAGGGAGATCTACAGCAGGAGAGAGACAGTGGAGGGAGATCTATAGTAGGAGAGAGACAGTGGAGGGAGATCTACAGCAGGAGAGAGACATTGGAGGGAGATCTACAGCAGGAGAGAGACAGTGGAGGGAGATCTACAGCAGGAGAGAGACAGTGGTGGGAGATCTACAGTAGGAGAGAGACAGTGGAGGGAGATCTACAGCAGGAGAGAGACAGTGGAGGGAGATCTACAGCAGGAGAGACAGTGGAGGGAAATCTACAGCAGGAGAGAGACAGTGGAGGGAGATCTACAGCAGGAGAGAGACAGTGGAGGGAGATCTACAGCAGGAGAGAGACAGTGGAGGGAGATCTACAGCAGGAGAGACAGTGGTGGGAGATCTACAGTAGGAGAGAGACAGTGGAGGGAGATCTACAGTAGGAGAGAGACAGTGGTGGGAGATCTACAGCAGGAGAGAGACAGTGGTGGGAGATCTACAGTAGGAGAGAAAGAGTGGTGGGAGATCTACAGTAGGAGAGAGACAGTGGAGGGAGATCTACAGCAGGAGAGAGACAGTGGAGGGAGATCTACAGCAGGAGAGAGACAGTGGAGGGAGATCTACAGTAGGAGAGAGATCTACAGCAGGAGAGAGACAGTGGTGGGAGATCTACAGTAGGAGAGAGACAGTGGAGGGAGATCTACAGCAGGAGAGAGACAGTGGTGGGAGATCTACAGTAGGAGAGAGACAGTGATGGGAGATCTACAGTAGGAGAGAGACAGTGGTGGGAGAGCTACAGTAGGAGAGAGATCTACAGCAGGAGAGAGACAGTGGTGGGAGATCTACAGTAGGAGAGAGAGTGGAGAGAGATCTACAGTAGGAGAGAGACAGTGGTGGGAGATTTACAGTAGGAGAGAGACAGTGGAGGGAGATCTACAGCAGGAGAGAGACAGTGGTGGGAGATCTACAGTAGGAGAGAGACAGTGGAGGGAGATCTACAGCAGGAGAGAGACAGTGGAGGGAGATCTACAGCAGGAGAGAGACAGTGGAGGGAGATCTACAGCAGGAGAGACAGTGGAGGGAAATCTACAGCAGGAGAGAGACAGTGGAGGGAGATCTACAGCAGGAGAAAGACAGTGGAGGGAGATCTACAGCAGGAGAGAGACAGTGGAGGGAGATCTACAGCAGGAGAGAGACAGTGGTGGGAGATCTACAGCAGGAGAGAGACAATGGAGGGAGATCTACAGCAGGAGAGAGACAGTGGAGGGAGATCTACAGTAGGAGAGAGACAGTGGTGGGAGATCTACAGCAGGAGAGAGACAGTGGTGGGAGATCTACAGCAGGAGAGAGACAATGGAGGGAGATCTACAGCAGGAGAGAGACAGTGGAGGGAGATCTACAGTAGGAGAGAGACAGTGGTGGGAGATCTACAGTAGGAGAGAGAGTGGAGAGAGATCTACAGTAGGAGAAAGACAGTGGTGGGAGATCAACAGCAGGAGAGACAGTGGTGGGAGATCTACAGCAGGAGAGAGACAGTGGTGGGAGATCTACAGTAGGAGAGAGACAGTGGAGGGAGATCTACATTAGGAGAGAGACAGTGGTGGGAGATCTACAGTAGGAGAGAGAGTGGAGAGAGATCTACAGCAGGAGAGAGACAGTGGTGGGAGATCTACAGTAGGAGAGAGACAGTGGTGGGAGATCTACAGTAGGAGAGAGAGTGGAGAGAGATCTACAGCAGGAGAGAGACAGTGGTGGGAGATCTATAGTAGGAGAGAGACATTGGAGGGAGATCTACAGCAGGAGAGAGACAGTGGAGGGAGATCTATCGTAGGAGAGAGACATTGGAGGGAGATCTACAGCAGGAGAGAGACAGTGGTGGGAGATCTACAGCAGGAGAGAGACAGTGGAGGGAGATCTACAGCAGGAGAGAGACAGTGGAGGGAGATCTATAGTAGGAGAGAGACATTGGAGGGAGATCTACAGCAGGAGAGAGACAGTGGAGGGAGATCTATAGTAGGAGAGAGACATTGGAGGGAGATCTACAGCAGGAGAGAGACAGTGGTGGGAGATCTACAGCAGGAGAGAGACAATGGAGGGAGATCTACAGCAGGAGAGAGACAGTGGTGGGAGATCTACAGTAGGAGAGAGACAGTGGTGGGAGATCTACAGTAGGAGAGAGAGTGGAGAGAGATCTACAGCAGGAGAGAGACAGTGGTGGGAGATCTACAGTAGGAGAGAGACAGTGGAGGGAGATCTACAGCAGGAGAGAGACAGTGGTGGGAGATCTACAGTAGGAGAGAGACAGTGGAGGGAGATCTATAGTAGGAGAGAGAGTGGAGAGAGATCTACAGGAGAGGAAAAGCTCTGCTACATCTCCTACTTGGACCAGAGTCTTGAGACTGACTGTAGCCTGAGTTCCTGAGAGGTTTCCACCCTGTCCAACTTCACTGGGATACATAATACACATATTATGAAGCTTAATCTGAATGTGAAAAGATTAACGTTTGTTTTTAGCCCTGTTTTAACAACACCAGGGAAGTGTAGTTCTACCACAGAAACCCTCCACACACTTCTGTGTTCTTGGCTAATTTCCCCTAGAGGACTTTTAGTGGCATCAGCAATGCAACCTTCCTGCTTTAAATAACAGACATAATGGGTATGAGGCACCTCTGGGGTCAGAGGGCAAATGAAACCAGCGTCATTAGTGTTTTCCACACACTCACATAAGATGCTTGGTGGTGGTGTGTGTGTGTGTGTGTGTGTGTTCTGTGCTGCATCTTCTTCTCTAACCTTAACACTAACACTAACCTTAACACAAACACTAACCTTAACACAAACACCAACACTAACACAAACCCCAACACTAACATTAAAACATGAACCCTAACACTAACACAAACTTTAACACTAACACTAACCTTAACACAAACACTAACACTAACTTTAACACAAACACTAACACAAACCCTAACCTAACATGAACCTAACCCTAACACTAACCCTACTTTAACCCTAACGCTAAATGAACCATAATACCAACATGAACCCTAACACCAACACTAATTCTAACACTAACTCTCTTCTGCTGTCCTGCATGGATGAGAGTAGCCTACATCTCTGAGATTTATATTGCAGACAGTCTTGTCATTGCTAGTGAGGCAAATGCATTATTAAAGAAGTGAGAGTCTGGGACCAGCTCCTCAGTCTCCTAATCATCAAATTACACAGCCTGCTTCTAAACACACACACACACACACACACACACACACACACACACACACACACACACACACACACACACACACACAATCTCCACAATCTCCTAATCATCAAATTACACAGTCTGCTTCTGAACACACACACACACACACACACACTCCTAATCATCAAATTACACAGCCTGCTTCTGAACACACATATACACAAACACACACACACATACACACACAGTCTCCTAATCATCAAATTACACAGCCTGCTTCTGAAGCGACTCTCTGAGCACACACACTCACACTCAGTGCGCATACACTCAGCACACACTTTGAACGCACACACTTCTCACTTCATACACATACTCAGCTCACACACACTCCCAACTTACACACAATCTTGGCTTACACACACTCTTGGCTCTCACACACTTTCAGCTTACACACACTTTCAATGCACAGACACTTTCAGCTCACACACACTCGTCTCACACACACCCGCGACTCAGCGCACAGAGGAATTCTGGCGTGTACACAAAGACAGTTGTAGTCTGTCTAAACGAGCAGGTTACAGCTTACACAAATAATGAAGTGGCACTCGCAATGGCCAATCCACAGTGGTGTATGTTCATGGCAGCTTCAGCTGGTCTAATTCTGACACTCTCTAATTCTCTCTCTCTCTCTCTCTCTCTCTCTCTCTCTCTCTCTCTCTCTCTCCAACCAATAGTGCAAGTCTGATTCTGACTCTCTCTCTCTCTCTCTCTCTCTCTCTCTCTCTCTCTCTATCTCTCTCTATCTCTCTCCCTCATCAACCAATAGTGCAAGTCTGATTCTGACTCTCTCTCTCTAACCCTAAACCTAACCCTAACCCTCTGCTTCTGAGTGTATAAAGTTTAAAATGTTCAGTAGATTCATTGGATGTTGAGGCTAAGTATGAGTTAACAGAGATGTTACCATGATGCTGTCATACAACAGAATACTGGACATTGTGATTCATCAAACTGGAGAGACAGATGGTGGACAACACAAGCTGGGACACCTCAGTATGTCCTGTTTACTGGAGGAGGAGATATCAGTAAATAACCATCACAAGCACTGCATGAATCTATGCAGCTTTATTAAGTGTGTTAGCTTTGTGAGCTAGTGCCATGAGTTGACATCAGTGTCATTTACTGTAATTCCTGCACTAAACCTGCAATTGATATATATTTATAAAAATAATAGAATAACTAATGAATAATCTTTATAAAGGTGAGTCTAAACCAGGCACTTCTAGTATAGAGTGTAAATGTAAAAAGGAAATTGCAGAAAGTCTTAAATATAGATATACTCTATATATGTAGAAATATAGATATACTCTATATATGTAGAAATATAGATACTCTATATATGTAGATATACAGATATACTTGACGCAGTTGGCTCCACCCTCCGTGTCAATCATGTTTGCGTTTCATTTATTCGTTGTGGTATGTTTTGTTAACGCCCCTTGTTATTCCTTCCAGCCGTGTCTTGTTAGGTTTTCATCAGTACTGGTATTTATATCCCTTGTTTTGTGTATGACTGTGGTTCATTACGTCGCTCTATTCCTGGTTGTATGCGTTATTCTATCACTCAGTACGCTTCTTGGTTTTGGCGTCATTTGGTTTATTCTCTGATATCTTTCTAGTTTTCTGCATTTTGGTTAGTTTAGTTATGAGTCTATATGTGTAGTCTGCTCATTTAGGTTGTATGGTTTCATGTTCTTTGCCTGTGTACTGTATATGTAACACCTGTGGCGACAGGGAGTGATAGGGTTAGGGGTTAGGGTTAGGGGATAGGGGATAGGGCAGACACAAATGCTGAGAAGAGCGAGATTTATTAAAGGGAAGAGTCCAAAATCAGGGTCGTATAGGCAGGCTTGGGTCAAATCCATAAGGGAATCAGAACACGAAACAAAACCACCACGTAACGGCATACTGAACACAAAGACACAAACCGTAATATACCACTGAAAATCACACGAACACGAAAGTACACGGGACAGTAAGAGAAACAACGTTCAGCAACACAAAAGAGAGCAAACAAGAGCGAACGAGCAACACATGATTACGATAACCAGAGCGCCGGCTTACATAACAGAAGGAGGGACTACGAATGACAGAACCACATGAATACATAAACAAAACATACATGATTGACAGCTGGGGGAGGGGCTAACCAGGAAACTCTGTATATGTAGAAAGATATACATTAGATAGTCAACAGTGTTGTCATCAATATTTTTTTCACTGATTGTTGCACAGTAAAACCCACATTTAGCCCTTAAAAGTGAAGAATTAACTACTGCATAACAGTGTAATCTGGATAAAGCACTCTATATTTGTATAATAAGGCTAAGGTGTCTGGAGTGTTATATGTGGCAGGGTGCTGTGCAGAGATCACAGTAGTCCTGCTGAACTCACCAATGTTGGGATGCTTTAGAAGACGACAGATCCTCGCTTCTCTGTCCAGCTTCTGATGGTCTGAAATACACACACACACACACACACACACACACACACACACACACACACACACACACACACACACACAGTTACTATACATAGGCAGTTACCAGAATGGAACCTGGACCAGTGAAATACAGTTTGAGTTTTTGTTTGTACAAAACAAAAGATGTTCAGTCATACAATACAAAGCATGAAAACAATAACAGTATATATATATATAACATAACAATATAATAATAAGTATCAGAACCACATACATTCCTCCATAGCAGTGTATAGTGAATCAGTAACACATACATGTGTCCATAACCCTAACAGTCAATCATGCCCTACCCTAACCCTAACCTTCAAATCATGCCCTACCTAACCCTAAACCTAACCCTAACAGTCAAATCATGCCCTACCCTAACCCTAACCTAACCCTAACAGTCATGATATATAATTTAACATAGATATGATAAATTTAATTTATCATCTGAAAATTAGAAATAAGAGACTTGAAAGTCTGTTGAGAGAACAGTCGTATTTACAAGCATCCACTACCTCTGCAAACACACTGATGTTTGTACTGAACACAGACCACTGTCCTCACCTCTGAGTTACTATTAGTTTAAACTCTTTTAAAGTTACATGCAGGTCATTAAAAATGAGTGAGATCTCCATAAAAGTCTAGAATACATCTCATAAACACACACACACACACACACACACACACACACACACACACACACACACACACACACACACACACACACACACACACACACACACACACACACACACACACACACACACACACACACACACACACACACACCTGGTGCATACCAGAATCATAAAACAGTCATCAGCGGAATAGCAGATCCCGTATACCCATTGTAACTCCATTCCAAAGGGGCTGACATTAAAGTGAAATGACATGATACAACACACATACATTTGCAAATAAATGTAATTTCTGTAATGTCTCTGTCTCTCAATCAGGCAGCTATTAAATAACTGTTAGATGACCACCTTGCTGGTAGGTGGGAAACTGTCCAAACATCTCTGGGGATCATTCACAATGTTTCTCTTACTGACATGCTGTTTACTTACTGGAGTGACCATAGCAACTGTTATTATTAATCTCATCCTTAACATCAAGAAGAAAATTAAGTAGAGGTTATTATCTAACTCACTGTGCCATGCTAGCATTTATCCAGATGAGAGAGACATTGGGAATCTAAACACAGCTATGTGCCTTTATAGTTCATGTGACGTTTACCGGACAGCGAAACACAGCTATGTGCTTGTCTCTGGAGTTTCCTCACATTTCCTCACTGCTGTGTTAAATTAGGCCAGTTTGCACCTAAGGCACTGTTCCTGGAACAACCTGTACACTGGTCAGTGTGTGTGTGTGTGTGTGTGTGTGTGTGTGTGTGTGTGTGTGTGTGTGTGTGTGTGTGTGTTACCAGGGTTAGGTTTGAAGTAAAAGATATTCGCTCTGCTGTACACTAAAGCATTTTTGAATCCTGTTAAAGAGACAAAGTATGAATTCCTCCTCCACAAACCAAACACCTCCGCATATTAAACACCTTTAATTTGTGCAGTTTTGCTGCACAAATTGTGTTTTATCATTTTTCACTTTCTTAGAGAGAGAAAGAGTGAGAGAGAGAGAGAGAGAGAGAGAGAGAGAGAGAGAGAGAGAGGGCGACAGAGAGAGACAGAGAGAGCTGTGATTAGGTTTTGTGGAGGCGTTATTAAGTCGAGAGGGAATCGTTAGCCGGATTCTTTTCTTTTTCTGCTGTTGAACAGCCTGCCATGTGTATAATGTAAGTATAGTGTAATCAGTACTGAGACTGTCTTCCACAATATCAGCACCTCCTCCCAGACCCACAACCAGTGACATGGGGTGAACTTTGGAAAAGCTGTTGCTAGGCAACACTGCAGAATACACCAGGAATAGAATTTTAAAATATATAGACAGAAAAAAGCCTGCAGAGAAAGAAAAGATCAGATCAAACAGAGTTTGTTCTCCACTGGAATATTTCTAACAAATTGGATTAATAGTGATGATGGAAAATCACAAGGCTTGCAGTGGCCACAAAGGAACTGTAACAGTATAGATGATCAGAACCAATACTGCGCTCAGCTGAAACCTTCCAAACAGAAAAGATTTAGTGTTACAACAGATGGGCTGGGACATGCTGCTTGTGTACGGGGCAGTAGAACCCCATTACTGTGTGTACAGGGCAGTAGAACATCATTACTGTGTGTACGGGGCAGTAGAACATCATTACTGTGTGTACGGGGCAGTAGAACATCATTACTGTGTGTACGGGGCAGTAGAACACCATTACTGTGTGTATGGGGCAGTAGAACATCATTACTGTGTGTACGGGGCTGTAGAACATCATTACTGTGTGTACGGGGCAGTAGAACATCATTACTGTGTGTACGGAGCAGTAGAACACCATTACTGTGTGTACGGGGCAGTAGAACATCATTACTGTGTGTACGGGGTATTAGAACATCATTACTGTGTGTACGGGGCAGTAGAACACCATTACTGTGTGTACGGGGTATTAGAACATCATTACTGTGTGTACGGGGCAGTAGAACATCATTACTGTGTGTACGGGGTATTAGAACATCATTACTGTGTGTACGGGGCAGTATAACACCATTACTGTGTGTACAGGGCAGTAGAACATCATTACTGTGTGTACGGGGTATTAGAACATCATTACTGTGTGTACGGGGTATTAGAACATCATTACTGTGTGTACGGGGCAGTATAACACCATTACTGTGTGTACGGGGCAGTAGAACACCATTACTGTGTGTACGGGGCAGTAGAACATCATTACTGTGTGTACGGGGCTGTCGAACATCATTACTGTGTGTATGGGGTATTAGAACATCATTGCTGTGTGTATGGGGCAGTAGAACATCATTACTGTGTGTACGGGGTAGTAGAACACCATTACTGTGTGTACGGGGCTATAGAACACCATTACTGTGTGTACAGGGCAGTAGAACATCATTACTGTGTGTATGGGGCAGTAGAACACCGTTACTATGTGTATGGGGTATTAGAACATCATTACTGTGTGTACGGGGTATTAAAACATCATTACTGTGTGTACGGGGCAGTATAACACCATTACTGTGTGTACGGGGCAGTAGAACATCATTACTGTGTGTACGGGGCAGTATAACACCATTACTGTGTGTACGGTGCAGTAGAACACCATTACTGTGTGTACGGGGCAGTAGAACATCATTACTGTGTGTACGGGGCTGTCGAACATCATTACTGTGTGTATGGGGTATTAGAACATCATTACTGTGTGTATGGGGCAGTAGAAAATCATTACTGTGTGTACGGGGTAGTAGAACACCATTACTGTGTGTACGGGGCTATAGAACACCATTACTGTGTGTACAGGGCAGTAGAACATCATTACTGTGTGTATGGGGCAGTAGAACACCGTTACTATGTGTATGGGGTATTAGAGCATCATTACTGTGTGTATGGGGTATTAGAACATCATTACTGTGTGTTCGGGGCAGTAGAACACCATTACTGTGTGTACGGGGCAATAGAACACCATTACTGTGTGTACGGGGCAGTAGAACATCATTACTGTGTGTATTGGGTATTAGAACATCATTACTGTGTGTACGGGGCAGAACAGCCTCCTATTGTGTGTATGGGACTGTAGAACACTGCCACTGTGGATACAGGACTGTAGAACATCACTGCTGTGGGTACGGGGCAGTAGAACATCACTGCTGTGGGTACGGGGCAAAATACAGTATGGGTAGGTTCTGAAGTCACTACAGGGCAATATACAAATACATTCATCTAATACTTTATATCAAAGTACGCCACACTAGTCCATATACTGTAAATATAATCAACACACATGGTATCCCTTTTTGCAAAACGTTACTAACAAGATGGACATTAGAGTCTAAACCATCCCAAGAGGAACAGGGTTCTGAAATACCAAATTCTATCAAATTCTATAATATGGTGAAACTGTACAGACAGACATTTGCTATTCTTAGATTTCAAACTGCTGGTTCTGTTGAAGGGAAACAATGAATAGATGGAAAAGACCTGGGTTCTGTTGTTGCCACCTGGATTCTGTTGCCACCTGGGTTCTGTTTTTGCCACCTGGGTTCTGTTGTTGCCACCTGGGTTCTGTTTTTGCCACCTGGGATCTGTTTTTGCCACCTGGGTTCTGTTGTTGCCACCTGGGTTCATTCATTATTTAGTCTTGCTCGCTTGCAAAAGTGTGCACAGTGCAGCAATCAGTTCTAAACATACTGACCTTTTCTTAGACAAAGACATTTAAGTCTGGGA
This sequence comes from Brachyhypopomus gauderio, assembly GCF_052324685.1. Lineage (NCBI taxonomy): Eukaryota > Metazoa > Chordata > Actinopteri > Gymnotiformes > Hypopomidae > Brachyhypopomus > Brachyhypopomus gauderio. The sequence continues at coordinate 2,045,911 of NW_027506875.1, read as the reverse complement.
TGTAAAAATGGAGACGGTGATTAAGTCATGTAAGCTCACTGTGGAATGGCAGTCTGGGGTTTGGATGAAACTAATCCAAAAAACATTCAGACATTTGTCTTACTGGTGGCAATGGGACCATTAAACAGAAAGGGATCAAAAGCCGCATAAGTGGCCCAGCACTTCACCAGTTCACTAGGTCACCACTTCAACACTTCAACACTTCAACAGATCACCACTTCACCAGATCACCACTTCACCAGATCACCAGATCACCAGATCACCAATTCACCAATTCACAAGATCACCACTTCACAAGGGCACCACTTCACAAGGGCACCACTTCACAAGGGCACCACTTCACCAGGGCACCACTTCACCAGGCTCGTCACTCCCCCATAAGATCAGTTCCACTCTCCACTGCACCAGCAATGTAAAAAAAATGATATTCACCAGCACACCACTTCACGAGATCACCAATTCAAAGTCAAAGTCAAATTTATTTATATAGCGCTTTTCACAACAGCGTTGCCACAAAGCAGCTTTACAATCATATGGGTCCAAATCTCGCACGAGTCCGTGGTGCGCAGGGTGGTTCTACAGCTATATTTAAGGTTCTTGTTCCCCGGCCAAGTAGTTACAGTCCCTTCCGTGCAGATGGTGAGCCTCAGGTAGGAGCTAGCATCAGCACGTCCTCTTGCGGCAATGGCACATCCAACCCCAGCATCAGTACATCCACCGGCAATCCAGACCATCTCCCAGGTGCTTGTAGGTGCTTACATGCAATCGTCTTGGGTAGAAGCATGCAAAAAGATAGATAATACAGACTGACTGTGTGGACATCAATTTAAACCACTATTGATTTAAATATACATAGCTCACGTGCCAGTGATTAGCATGTGGCTCCGGCAGGCTAATCTATAGCAGCATAACTAAAGGGAGGGGTTCAGAGGTGACCACAGTCATGAGGGCTCACTGAGACATTGCTTTCCAGTCAAGTCATTGTCACAACTAGAGTGATGCCATGACACAACTGGATGATACCATCAACATCTCAGATTACCAGAAATCTCAACGTCTGGGGCCCCCCAAGCCCCTACACCTTACAAGGAGAATATTAGCTGAAGGCTTGATTAAATATGTGAGTCTTAAGTCTAGATTTAAAGATTGAAACTGTGTCAGAATCTCGGATTGGAGCTGGAAGGCTATTCCATAATTGGGGGGCTTTAAACAACCGACGAGAACTGAGGATGGTTGAGAGGCGATGGAGGAAATCGAAGCTTACTGCTGATCTTCGCTTGTATCAGTCTCTCTTGTCCCTATTCTCCATGGAACTAACTGCTGCCAAGACATCATTCTACAGACAGAAGCTGGAGGCATCTACATCAGATCCACGCAAGATGTTCAAAATCTTCTCTTCTCTCCTCAAACCCTCCCCCCCTCCAACTCCCACTTCTCTTACTGCAGATGATTTTGTTACCTTCTTTGAAGAGAAGGTCAATACGATTCGCAGCACCTTTTCCCTAGTCCCTGTGCCCACTGTGTCCCCTCCTACTCCTCCCTTTTCTCTAACCTCCTTCTCTCCTCTCTCAGCTGAGATGGTGCTTCAGCTGCTGACATCCAGCAGTCCCACCACATGCCCTCTGGACCCCATCCCATCCACACTCCTCCAGACAATCTCCCACAAACTCCTCCCTTTCATCTTGACCATCATCAACAACTCCTTATCTTCAGGAATTGTGCCATCATCATTCAAGGCGGCTAGGGTGGTGCCAATCCTAAAGAAACCCAACCTTGACGCCACCAACATCAGCAACTACAGACCGGTATCTCTCCTCTCATTCCTTTCTAAGATCCTTGAACGGGCTGTACACAACCAGCTATCCTCTTTTCTCTCACAGAACCAGCTTCAGGACCCCAACCAATCTGGCTTCAAGCCAGCACATTCTACGGAAACTGCACTCATTGCAGTAACTGAGAAACTCCATGCAGCTAGAGCAACTGGACTATCATCAGTTCTGATTCTGCTTGACCTTTCGGCGGCCTTTGACACAGTCAATCACGAGATCCTCCTGTCCATCCTCTTAGGCCTTGGTATCACTGGCAATGCATGGACGTGGTTTGCATCCTACCTGGAGGGTCGTTCCTACCAAGTAACATGGGGAGGATCAACATCCACGCCATGCAAACTCTCCACCGGTGTTCCACAAGGCTCAGTGCTGGGTCCACTTCTTTTTTCCCTTTATACCCGCTCTCTGGGTGAGTCAATCTCTGCACATGGCTTCTCTTATCACTGTTATGCGGATGACACCCAGCTCTTCTTTTCCTTCCCACCCTCTGACACACAGGTTTCAGCTCGAATCTCTGCATGTCTGAAAGACATTGCCTCTTGGATGGCAGCTCACCACCTAAAGCTTAACCCAAGCAAGGCAGAGATGCTGTACATCCCTGCAAGAGCCAGTCCTCATCGTGATCTTTCTATCTCATTCGAGAACACCGTGATCACTCCATCCATGGAAGCGCGTAGCCTTGGTGTAGTTGTCGACAATCAACTCTCCTTCACGGCCCACATTGCTAACACAACACGATCATGCAGATTCGCCCTTCACAACATTCGGAGGATTCGGCCATTTCTCTCTAGGGAGGCCACTCAGGTCCTTGTCCAGTCCCTTGTTATCTCAAGACTGGACTACTGCAACTCCCTACTGGCTGGTCTTCCTATGCATGCCATCAAACCCCTACAACTGATCCAGAACGCTGCAGCTCGGCTGGTCTTCAACCTTCCCAAGTTCAGCCATGTCACTCCCTTGCTGTGCTCCCTCCACTGGCTTCCGGTAGCTGCCCGCATCAAATATAAAACCCTGGTGCTGGCCTACAAAGCAAAGAATGGTCCAGCTCCTCCTTACTTGATGGCCATGGTAAAACCCAGATGCATACCTAGAGCCCTCTGCGCCTCAAGTATGTCTCGTCTTGACCCTCCATCATCCAGGACACATGGGAGACAAGCATCCAGACTTTTCTCTGTCCCACCACTTCACCAATTCACCAGGCTCATCACTACCCCATAAGATCAGTTCCACTCTCCACAGCACCAGCAATGTAAAAAAAATTATGCTATTCACATATTACACAATAATGCTATTCACTAATTACACAATAATGCTATATCCACCAATTACACGGTAATGCTATTCATCAATTACACGGTAATGCTATTCATCAATTACACAGTAATGCTATTCATCAATTACACAGTAATGTTATCCACCAATTACACAATAATGCTGTCCACCAATTACACAGTAATGCTATTCACCAATTACACAATAATGCTGTCCACCAATTACACAGTAATGCTATTCACCAATAACACAATAATGCTGTCCACCAATTACACAGTAATGCTATTCACCAATTACACAATAATGCTATTCATCAATTATACTATGTCAAAAGATAATATGCACTGACAAAGTCTGTAATTTTTCATCTATACAGGAAGATTATTTATTATTACGAAGAATAAGTTGCATTATTTTAATGCTGGTCTTATAAATGTATTTTAGAGGCCCATCTGTTGCCATCTGTAGCATGCTTGATTGGACACCCACTATATATATATATATATATATATATATATATATATATATATATATATATATATATATATATATATATATATATATATATATATATGTGTGTGTTCATCACTGGTCAGTGTCTGATGGCCCCTACATGTTCATCACTGGTCAGTGTCTGATGGCCCCTACATGTTCATCACTGGTCAGGGTCTGATGGCCCCTACATGTTCATCACTGGTCAGGGTCAGATGGCCCCTACATGTTCATCACTGGTCAGTGTCTGATGGCCCCTACATGTTCATCACTGGTCTGAGCACAGGACCACTGCTTGGATCATTTTCAACAAGACATGAACACGGTAATATTGGGGCAGTAGTATAAAAATGATAGGGTAGTAGTATAGTAATGATAGGGTAGTAGTATGGTATTGATAGGGTAGTAGTATGGTAATGATAGGGTAGTAGTATGGTATTGATTGGGTAGTGATTGGTAGTAATATAGCAATGAACAGGTAATAGCATAGTAGTGATGGGGTGGTGATGGGGTAGTAGTATGGTAGTAATGGGATAGTAGTATAGTACTGAAGGGGTAATAGTATGCAAGTGATGGGGTATTAGTAACTATAGTATTAAAGTAATGATGGGGTGATGTTATGGTAGTGCTGGGGTATTAGGTAGTAACTATAGTATTAGAATAATGATGGGGTGATGGGGTATGCTAGTATGCTAGTGTTGGTGTAGTATTATGGTAGTACAGTAGTAGTATGGTAGTACAGTAGTAGTACTATGGCAGAGATAAGGTAGGTGCAGACCAACAATCAGAAAATGTCTACTGGGAGTTTAAAGACAGAGAACATAAATGATATTACGGATATATCTGTAATTGTGTAGCTACATGTATTTATAACAAATTAAAATGTTTTTTTTTGTGGCCCACCTCCACCCCCTCCATCCAATTCTGTATAATATAGTGCAAAGTGATAATTATTGGGGTTAGGTGGACCATAAGTATATAGAATATAGAAAAGAGAGGAAAAGAAAGGGGGGAGAGAAAGAATAAAAAGGGAAAAGACAGAAAAACAAAAAAAACAACCAGCTCAAATGACCACTGCAAAGTAGAGCAGAAAGTGTACCCAAGACATATAGCACAAATGTCTGTGATGTATGTGTGTGTGTGAGTGTGTGTGTTTATGTAAGTAGAGCAGAAAGTGTACCCAAGACATATAGCACAAATGTCTGTGATGTATGTGTATGTGTGTGTTTATGTGCAACACAAAAGTGCAACATAGGATGAATGTACAGAATGTACTTGCTAGCAAGGGTAGAAAGCTGTGACAACATTCCCCCAGAGGCTCCCTCTTCCGCCGGCGGACAGCCCCCCGACCCAGAACCAGCTGTCCTCACACATACACTCAAACTCTTATTTACATTCACCCCCATATATACACCCCTACATACAAACACACACCCCCTTATATACACCCTTATCATGTATACACCTACATACCTCCCTATACACATACGTATACACACACACACCCAAACTTACCCTCATATATAGACCCTCACACATATACACCTACACGCACATACACTCCTACACACATTCACCCACACCCATATACACTCTTATGGACATATATACACCCACAAATGTACTTACACATTCACCCCAATATACACACACATACCCATATATACACCCCCCCCCCCCAACACGTACTCATTAATCTACCTATACAAAAAGAGACAAGGACAAAGACACACGTACATCCAAACTAACACACTCTCCGCGGCGGGGGCAAATGGCTGGACCAGCAAGGATCGGCAGCAGCCCAAGGACGCCCCCAGCCCAGCCCCGCGCTAGCGACCCACCCCCGCCCCGGCAGGGAGCAGGAAACAGGTGTAGGAAGGCCTTCCCACCCCTCCACCCCCAGTGCTGTGTTGTGTGTAGGTGTATATGCATGTGTGGTAGTGTGTGATACTATGGTGTAGTTAAAATTGAGGGGACAGGTGCTAGGACAGATGTGGGCAAGGCACCGGGCCACTGGTCAGTGTATGTCCACACTGTCCCCTCAAAGGCCCTCAATGTCTATATAACAAATGAAAGTTAGCGGTAATTGTATTTTAAGTCACATTGAAACTGTTTTTTTTTATGATTTCATGGTCCTTGACATGTTACACTGTATTAAAAAATGACAGACTTGCTGCTTTACATACTGAAGTGTTTCAAAACTGTAAGCTCTTGTAAACTATTGTAAACTCTTGTAAACTCCTGTAAAGTCTTATAAGCTCCTGTAAACTCACACTACACACATTCTCCCAAAACTAAGTTATATTTAGTTCTTGTAATGAAACGGTGCTCTATACTGAGTTAAAGCACACAGCAGGCAGACTGTAGTGCGCTGAACAAATGAACAATCAAACAGATATTCAAAGAACTGTCATAAGGCAATATATAGAGCATGAGTGTGGGTGAGTGTGGGAGAGGGTGTCTATGCATGGATTGTACCGAGAAGGTGTTGTAAACTAAACAAGTCTTGTTCCTGTGACAGATGATCAGACCCACACAGCCACAGACCCACTGGATGGGTCTCCATGTACAGTGAACAAAAGAAAAGAACAAACCCTCGCACACACTTCTTCAATTTGATGAAAACTCTCCACAGCTAAACCGAGAACGCAATGTCTTATAAATAACTAAGACTCTGAAGCTCAGAGATTTCAGTCAGAATGGTGGAATCACACTGAGTGAATGTTCAGTGAGTGTAGTGTTTCACAGATGCAGGTTCCCTGTATTTCCTTGGCTGACACATTCCTGTATGTCATCAGTATCAGCGTTCAAGTGTGTGTGTGATGTGTCTGTGATGGCGGACATCACCACACGTATCTGCGATGGTGGACTTCACCACACATATCTGCGATGGTGGACTTCACCACACGTGTCTGGGATGGTGGACATCACCACACGTGTCTGGGATGGTGGACATCACCACACGTGTCTGGGATGGTGGACATCACCACACGTGTCCTTGATGGTGGACATCACCACACGTGTCCTTGATGGTGGACATCACCACACGTGTCCTTGATGGTGGACATCACCACACGTGTCCTTGATGGTGGACATCACCACACGTGTCTGTCATGGTGGACATCACCACACTGCCTCCTTCTGCTTTACATCATGTTTGAAGGTTTTCCAGCTTTACAAAGAGGTTTCCCAGCTTTACACAAATACACACACACACACATTCCCCTACACACGCTTACACACACAAAAGCAGACACGCACACACACACACACACACACAAAGTTGTTAATTTTTATACCATTTTCAACATTACGTTCCACTTGAAAGAAGACTTCAGCACAAAGAAGAGCTCAGTGAAAATCTTATTTTCACAGTTCACAGTACACTTCTCCACTAGACCTAGCACTAAATTAGATATTTCATCAAACTATATACTTAACACATATATACAGACCACATGATCTATGGGCCTAACCATTCCATGCAGCTGAATACTTTGAGAAGAATTTGAGAAGAGTTTGAGAAGTTTGCAGTGGTGTCTGAGAATACTAACACTTCCCTGTCATACACTTGTCAGTTTAAAGCAAATAAAAGTTCAAACAGTGATCACTGATTGGTCAGTCACTGAATGTCATCTGTAATGTTTGCTGTTCAAAATACAAAATCAGTGCCTACATGTAAATACTCATTTTAAAAAGATAAAAAAATTAATTATCCTTATCTATGAAGGTACCATGTGCACTCTAGACTAGTGTGTTTTGAATGTATTACCTAGCACACTGGTGGCCACCTTGAATTAAAGAGTTATACTAGAACTAAATAACATACAGCCGTCAAAATTAGAACATCATACTCATTCATTACACACAGACTGATATATTTCAAGTTGTCACGTCCAGCTCCGCCATCCTCCCTTTTCCCGCCTAGCTTCCCCGTTTCCTTGGTTTCCCTACTGTCTGCCACGCCCCCATCCTCAGTGTTCGCACCTGTGTCTGGTTTTCTTCCCTGGTTGTTGTGTATTTAGTTTCCCCTGCCCTGTCTACCCTCATCGGTCATTGTACACGAGTTCCTCCTTGTTTTCTTGCTCTGTTCTTTGTATTTCTGATCACGCTGCATGTTCTCCTATTGTCTCCTATTTCCTTTGTAGTATGTTTTCTCCTCATTGCCATACCTCCCCGCTCCGCGTAGTCTGTCCTGGTCAAAGTTGTATGGTATTGTTAGTTTCCCTTTCATTGTGTTTTACACTGGTCATGTTTCCCTGTAGTCTCGTTTAGTTATGTTCCTCCATGGTCTGTTTAGTCACTCATTTCTCTATTTTCCGTTAGTCGCTACTCCGCTTGTTATATTATGTTTCTCCCCTTTAAGTTCATGTGTTGTAGTAATGTTCCCATGTGTGTTGACTTTTCCTAGTTGTCTCGTAGTCCCGTTCTGTAGTATTAGCCCTTCATTGTTTAGTATTGTTCCAATCTGTATTCTGTGTTTCACTCTAGTGTTTTGTCACTCTCCTTTTAATAAGTATTACTTTATTTGCAATTGTATCACCCCTGCCTCTGGTAAACGTTACACAAGTGTTTATTTTTTTTAATTTGATGATTGATTTCTAACTGAGAACCCCAAATTCAGTATCTCAGAAAATTTAGAATATTGTAAAAAGCTTCAATATTGAAGACCTGGTGGCACACTAAAACACCCTGCACAATCATGGGGAAGCCTGCTGACTTGACAGTTGTCCAAAAGACGACCATTGACTCCTTACACAAGCAGGGAATGACACAAAAGGTCATTGATAAAGAGGCTGTTCACAGAACTCTGTGTCCATTAATAGAGAGGAGAAGGGAAGGAAAAGTGTACAAGCAATAGTGATAACTGCACCCAGGAGAGGACTGTGAAACAAAACCCATTCAAAAACTTGGGGGAGATTCACAAAGACTGTACTGCAGCTGGAGTCCGAGCTTCAAGAACCACCACACACAGGCGTATGAAGACGAGGGTTTTAGCTGTGACATCCCTAGTGTCAAAGCTCTTGAACAAGAGACCTGGGCTAAAGACAAACAGGTCCGGTCTGCTGCTGAGTGATCTAACGTTATGTTATGTTGGAGCACTTCATGTTTCCTGCTGCTGACCAACTTTATAGAGATGCAAATATAATTTTCCAACAGGACATGGCACCTGCACACAGTGCCAGAGCTGCCAGTACCTGGTTTAAGGACCATGGTGTCCCTGTTCTTGGCCAGCAAACCCGCCTGACCTTAAACCCAGAGAACATCTATGGTGTATTGGGAAGAAAACACCCCAATGATGTAGAAGTGATGTAGTAATTCAGGTAATGGAGCCCCAACTAAGTACTGAGTTCTGCTCATAGTTTTCATGTTCATACTTTTCAGATGGCCAGTGTTTCTAAAAATCCTTTTTTTTTGTATTGATCTTAAGTAATATTCAAATTTTCTGAAATATTGAATTTGGGGTTTTCATTAGTTGTCAGTTATACTCATCAAATTAAAACAAATATACATTTGAAATATATCAGTCTGTGTGTAATGAATGAGTATAATATACACTATTCACTTTATGAATGGAATTACAGAAATAAATAAACTTTTTCATGATATTCAAATTTTATGATTGTCACGTTGAGGACCCCGGCCCCTCCCTTTTGGGCGTGTGTATACATAGTCCACGTGCTTTGTCTGCGTCTGTGGAACTCCGGTGGTGAGGGCTATGTCGCGTGATAATCTGTCTCACCTGTGAATGGTCTCGTAATCACGTGGGGCTAATGTGGTCTGTCTATTTAATGTGCGCTCGCGCAGTGTCCTGTGCTCGTCGTTATCTACAGTCTACACGTTGTGTGCGTTGTGTTGCTGTTTCTCGTGCGCTATTGCGCAATTATCTGTTTACAATAAAAGTGACGTCTGTCGCCACAAGAGGGATCCGTGTCTCATCCTTCACCACGACCCCACCGTCACAGAACGACGAGCCGACCAGAGACACCAGGACCATGCCGGGCTACGCAACCAGGCCGAAGAAGGCAACTCGCCCGAGTAAGCGGTGTCACCGCGCTTCATCCTCCCCCCCGCGCCGCGACTCTACGCCAACTCTGGCGCAGCTGAAGCGGGACCCCGAGTGCGCCTACCTACTGTGCGCGGCTCGGGAGACCTCCATACCAGAGTTGGCGGAGGAGTACTGCAAGACAGCGACGCGGGTGTGGCAAGAGAGACGCTCCGCGCCTCCACGAGAGCTCTCGCCCATACGGGTTAACGTCCCCGAGCTATACGGGACAGGGACGACACCAAAGGGCGAGTCCGAGGGGGACTCCTCCCCGCGCCACAAGATCGGACCCACGCAGGAGCAGCTGGAGACAGACCCAGTCTGTGCGTCCCTGCTGCGACAGGCGTGGGTGCACCACGACCCAGAGGCGGCGGAGAAGCTCCGCCAGGAGGCGGTGCGGCTTTGGAGGGAGTACAACCCCTCTACATCCAGGGAGCCCTCACCCCTGCGGGTAGGCTCCTTCGCGCTCTGCGGGGTGGAAAGGACCCCCGAGAGTGAGTTTGGGGAGGGGGATTCCTCAGGCGAGGAGGAGGAGCAAGAGGACGAGGAGGAAGCTTACCCTCCGTCGTTATACGACGCCTCCACGGTGGACTACGGGGAAGAGGAGGAGGAGGAGTCCGAGGAAGAGGACTACCTCCCTCCGCCCGTAGGTCCCTCTACCACCGTGGAGGAAGGCGAGGAGCAAGAGTATGGCGTGGAGGAGTACCCCCTGTCGGAGTGCTCTGCTTACCCCGAGGAGGACGGTGGGGAGGAAGAGGAAAACGGGGATTACCCTCCGTCCGAGGGCTCCTACACGGAGGAGGAGAGCCCTCCCCCCTCGGAACTGTCAGTCGAGACGGTGAAGAGGAGGAGTCCAGAGGCGGGCTCATCTCCCGAGCGCTCCCCAGCCAGCGACATGGACTATTCCCAGGGTGGCAGCTCGGGGCAGCCCATGAGCTGGAGCCGTGGCAGTGACGAGGAGATGGAAGCGGAGGAAGCCACTCCCACTGCCAGGTCCGGAGGGAGATCCCCGGGCGAGGGGGGTTTCCCGTACGGCCCACCGAGGGGTGGGGCTAACCGCGCTGCACCTGGCGCGTCGGCCAACCGCGCTGCACCAGGCGCATCCGCCAGCCGCGCTGCGCCCGGTGGAGGGTTTGCAGCAAGGGCAGGAGGAGCACCGCCCATCGCAGCGCCTGCAGCACCAGTGGCTCCCGATCTCTCTCCCCTCATCGCTCTCCTTCTGGCGCGCAGCCTGGCGCCTGTTTCATGTGTGTGTGTGCCTGTGTTCGTAAGTCTACCCGTATGTTTACCAAACCCCCTCTTCCCCTCTTCCCCCTATGTGTGTAAGCGTGCCTGTTTGTGTGTTTGTATATGTTCCGTTGTGTTTGTCTAACGTCTTTTCCCCTGTATTCCCAGGGAGGGTGTTCTAGGCGGTCCGTGGCGGACACTTCCCCGAGGGCGGTCACCTCCCAGACGCAGGACTGAGCGCGTCGGATCCGCCCATCGTCGTGGGTTCGGAGCACTCGGTCCTGTTGGCACCCCGGGACGGGTAGTGCCCTTGGAGGGGGCGTCTGTCACGTTGAGGACCCCGGCCCCTCCCTTTTGGGCGTGTGTATACATAGTCCACGTGCTTTGTCTGCGTCTGTGGAACTCCGGTGGTGAGGGCTATGTCGCGTGATAATCTGTCTCACCTGTAAATCGTCTCGTAATCACGTGGGGCTAATGTGGTCTGTCTATTTAATGTGCGCTCGCGCAGTGTCCTGTGCTCGTCGTTGTCTACAGTCTACACGTTGTGTGCGTTGTGTTGCGGTTTCTCGTGCGCTATTGCACAATTATCTGTTTACAATAAAAGTGACGTCTGTCGCCACAAGAGGGATCCGTGTCTCATCCTTCACCACGACCCCACCGTCACAATGATCAGCACTGTCACGTAGGGCAACGCCCCCTCTCGTAGCTGTCACTCTGGGTTCCCTCATGTCCGTGTTCCCTGCCTGTTTGTCCCGCCCTGCTCGTTGGTTTTGATTCCTCGTTTGTTACCACACCCCTGTGTCATTGTCATCACCTGCCCCTTGTTTAAAGTCTGTGCATATAAGCCCCTGAGTCTCCCTTGTCCTTCGTCCGGTATTTTGAATTTATTTGTGATCGTGTCTGTCCCATCGCTGTTCTCTGTGCCTGACCGTTTTCGTGTTTCTCCTGTTTCCCGTGCTCCCTGTCTTGTGATGCCTGTCTTTGCCTGTTTTACGGACTGCCCTCCTGTGATTGACCCTGCCTGGCTAAGCGACGACGATTATGGTATACCCTTCAATAAATCTCGCTCTTCTCAGCGATTGTGTCCGTCTCCTCGCTCCGTGGCGCAAGCCACGTTACATAATACCGGACCCATCAAGGACACAGCAAGAGAGCGAGACTCTGGTGAGTTCAAACACTGTGAATGGATGTCGGCTGGTTTAATCCGGTTCGACTCTCCGGTATTTCAGTGCGAACAAACCAGAGACAGGAATACCCCTGGCGCTGCGGGTACAAGGAAGTCTCGTCGCCGACCAAAGAAAGTGCAGTCTCTTTCTACTGGCTTTCGCGACGAGACTCCATCTGAGCGCTGTGTGTCTGCCCGGTTTTGCGAACACAACGGGGAAAAAACCCCTGTAGTGCAAGCAGCGGGCAGACGGTCTGAGCGCACAGACAAGTTTTCACTTAACCCTCGGTTGACTCTCTCTGACCACCGCGAGCTCCCGGCGCCTCAAGGGAGGCGGAGCCGCAGCAGAGAGAGCAACCGAGGAGCTTGTGTGTCTGTGTGTTCTGCCAGGCTCACCCAGGACCCTGAGGAAGAGGACCCACCGCCTCTGATCCCGCCAGCTACTCCACATGACACCCCCAAGTGTTTTTTGGGGGGGAGCACTGGCCACGTCGGCTTGGCGGTCACGCCCTCCGATGACGTCAGTATGGCGGTCACGCCCTCCAATGACGTCAGTATGGCGGTCACGCCCTCCGATGACGTCAGTATGGCGGTCCCGCCCCCCGAGGACGTCGGCATGGCGGCCACGCCCCCTGAGGACGTCGGCATGGCGGCCACGCCCCCTGATGACGTCTGTATGGCGGTTCTGCCCCCCGAGGACGTCAGCCCGGTGGTTCCGCCCCCTGAGGACGTCAGCCCGGTGGTTCCGCCCCCTGAGGACGTCAGCCCGGTGGTTCCGCCCCTTGAGGGTGTCTCATCCATGCCGGTTCCTGTCCCCGCGACCCTGGAGGGGTCGTCCACGCCGGTTTCTGTCCCCGCTGCCCGTCGGCAGTCCACGCCGGTTCCTGTCCCCGCGACCCAGGAGAGGTCGTCCACGCCGGTTCCTGTCCCCGCGACCCAGGAGAGGTCGTCCACGCCGGTTCCTGTCCCCGCGACCCAGGAGAGGTCGTCCACGCCGGTTCCTGTCCCCGCGACCCAGGAGAGGTCATCCACGCCGGCTCCTGTTCCCGCTGCCCGCCAGCGGACCCTGCCTGTTCCCGCTGCCCGCCAGCGGACCCTGCCTGTTCCCGCTGCCCGTCTGCCAGCGCCTGTGCCCGCTGGCCGCCGCCCAGCCGCGCCTGTGCCCGCTGGCAGCCGCCCGGCCGCGCCTGTGCCCGCTGCCTGCCGCCCGGCCGCGCCTGTCGCCCCAGAGACTGTGCTGCCCACGTGTGGGCTTGGACTCAGTGTGTTGTCTGCTCCGCCCCGTGTTCCTGCCTCTATGCCTGTGTCCCCCTTGCTCCCGTGTTCCGTCCCTGGCTTTGTTTTGGTTCCTGTCCCCGTGGTTGTGTCTGTTCGTGTCCATGTTCCTGTTCCTGTGTCTGTTCCCGGTGGTGTCGTCTCCGTCCCTGTCCCCATGTCTGTTCCCCAAGTCGTCACCCACCTTGTGCCTGTGCCTGTCTCAGTCGTCCAAGCCGTGTTTGCCTCCGTGTATGCCTCTGCCCTGTCCCCTGGCCCGTCTCCTGTGTCTGTTCCCGGTCCTGCTCCCGTGCCTCGCCCTGTCCCTGCCTGTATCGCCATGCCCCAGCCCGGCTCCTGGCCCGTCTCTGGTTCCCCTGTCCCTGCCGTGCCCCGGTCTCCGTGCCCTGCTTTCCCCTTGTCTGTTCCTCCGGTCTGTCCTGTGTTCGCTGTCCCTGTCCTGTCTGCCCTTGCGTGCCCCGGAGTGGCACGCTTTGAGGGGGGGTTCTGTCACGTAGGGCAATGCCCCCTCTCGTAGCTGTCACTCTGGGTTCCCTCATGTCCGTGTTCCCTGCCTGTTTGTCCCGCCCTGCTCGTTGGGTTTGATTCCTCGTTTGTTACCACTCCCCTGTGTCATTGTCATCACCTGCCCCTTGTTTAAAGTCTGTGCATATAAGCCCCTGAGTCTCCCTTGTCCTTCGTCCGGTATTTTGAATTTATTTGTGATCGTGTCTGTCCCATCGCTGTTCTCTGTGCCTGACCGTTTTCGTGTTTCTCCTGTTTCCCGTGCTCCCTGTCTTGTGATGCCTGTCTTTGCCTGTTTTACGGACTGCCCTCCTGTGATTGACCCTGCCTGGCTAAGCGACGACGATTATGGTATACCCTTCAATAAATCTCGCTCTTCTCAGCGATTGAGTCCGTCAATATATGAATATATGATCTAGTAGAACATAAATAAAATATATGAATATATGATCTAGTAGAACATAAATAAAATATATGAATATATGATATAGTAGAACATAAATAAAATATATGAATATATGATATAGTAGAACAAATAAAATATATGAATATATGATCTAGTAGAACAAATAAAATATATGAATATATGATCTAGTAGAACAGGGGTCGGCAACCTTTGAGACATGGAGACATAGAGTGCCAACTTTAAACAGTTGTTGACGGGGGGAGGTGTAAATGGACACAAATTAAGTATTATATCGCGACCGATCGTCAAGTATAAACGCCTCCGCCGAGCAGAGCGTTGAGGAGTGATTTCGATTGGAGGATCGTGCTCTATTTTTTTTTTTTATTAGCTGATGCTGGTCCAGCGTGTCGCGTGCCAGTGATTATGCCTCGGCGTGCCAACGGTGCCATAGGTTGGCAACCACTGTACTAGAAGATCAGTGAATTAAGAAGACACTTGGCACTCTGCAAATGCAGAGAAAAACAAGTTCACTCAATTTGATGTTGAGACAAATCACCTCTCATGACTAATCACTAATCACATTTCCTAAGTTCACTAATCACAAATCCTGGGTTCACTAATTACCCAAACTTGGGTCGTTCTGGCTGTAAAGGACTCCAGTTCCGTGATAAACTCCAGGCCCGGTGACTTCATTGAGGCCACACAATCCCATTGCATTTCAGCAAGCCTGGTCCATGGGATGGGTCCTTATTAATGTATCACATAACAATCTGGAAATCACATTGTGAGGTCTGCAAATATACAAATCCTGTCACTGCAATTAGACAGTTCATCTTTCCCAGGAATCCAAGCCCATAAAATCTGAGCCTCTCAGTAGACTGTGTCCATTACCCAGCACATGTGTGGTCTCTGAGTGCTTCTGTCTTTCTTTTCTGCAGCTAAAATCTACTTCCTGGAGCCTGCAGAGTAATTGTGTGTGCCTCACCGTGCCTGCATACCGTTCCACATCCAAAACAGTTCTGAGGGTTAGGCTCCACCCTCATGAAAATGGTGGTTATTTATAAACTATTTGTCTCTCCCTGCAGGCAAGCAGCTGAAAAGTGGTAACCTCCATTAAAAGAAGGAGGAGCAGCCCAGAGGAGATCACCCAGTACAGAGGGGATCACCCAGTACAGAGGAGATCACCCAGTACAGAGGAGATCACTCAGACCAGAGGGGATCACCCAGTACAGAGGGGATCACCCAGTACAGAGGAGATCACCCAGTACAGAGGAGATCACTCAGACCAGAGGGGATCACTCAGACCAGAGGGGATCACTCAGACCAGAGGGGATCACTCGGCACAGAGGGGATCACTCGGCCCAGAGGGGATCAGCCAGTACAGAGGGGATCACTCGGCACAGAGGGGATCACTCGGCACAGAGGGGATCACTCGGCACAGAGGGGATCACTCGGCACAGAGGGGATCACCCGGCACAGAGGGGATCACCCGGCACAGAGGGGATCACCCAGCACAGAGGAGATCACTCAGCACAGAGGAGATCACTCAGCACAGAGGAGATCACTCAGACCAGAGGAGATCACTCAGACCAGAGGAGATCACTCAGACCAGAGGAGATCACTCAGACCAGAGGAGATCACTCAGACCAGAGGAGATCACTCAGACCAGAAGAGATCACTCAGACCAGAAGAGATCACTTAGCACAGAGGGGATCACCCAGCACAGAAGAGATCACTCAGACTAGAGACAGCACAGGGACACACAGGCCTTTCAGAGTTTTTTTATCATAGCAGTTGAAAAAAAAGTAACAGAATGTTCTGAAGGCACTGGAGGCAACAGAATGTTCTAAAAGCACTGGAGGCAACAGAATATTCTGAAGTCACTGGAGGTAACAGAATGTTCTGAAGTCACTGGAGGTAACAGAATGTTCTGAAGGCACTGGAGGCAACAGAATGTTCTGAAGTCACTGGAGGTAACAGAATGGACTTTCAGTCAGTTCAGAAGTGAATCCGAGCTACATTCAATGAACACATTTCAGTGGGTTTGGCGCGCAGTGCTGTTGGAGGACATATAAGAGCTGTGTGTGGTTCCACTGTGTGGGAGGTGTGAGGTGCAGAGCTGAAATGCCTCTGGTGCATTTAGGATTCTCCTCTCTATGTTAAACCAAATCAGTCAGAGTGCGTGTGTGTGTGTGTGTGTGTGTGTGTGTGGGTATGTGGGTGTGTGGGTGTGTGGTGGGAGAGAGAGAGAGAGAGAGAGAGAGAGAGAGAGAGAGAGAGAGAGAGAGAGAGAGAGAGTGAGAGAGAGTGTGTGTGTGTGTGTGTGTGTGTGTGTGGGGGGTGTGGGGGTATCTACTCGCCACTAGAGAAGCCCACTCAGAAGCCACCCATCAAAAGCACTCACCACCAGACACCCACACACACACACACACACACACACACACACACACACACACACACACACACACACACCTAGAGAAGCCCATACACACACCTGAAGAAGCGACTCACCTCTCGCTGAGAGTTTCTTGGTGTTGATGATCTTGGCAGCATACTCTTGCCCTGAGAGCACCTTCACACACCTGCGCACTACTGAAAATGCTCCCCTGGAAAACAAAGACAAAGAAAAGGTTTCCATGTTGTCCGTAACACCTATGACAACGTTTATCCTCAGAGAGGCACACAAATAAGTGGTGAGAAAGCAACTTTCACATTCATCAAACACTGTTAACAGTTCAACCATGAAAAGACACTGAAGGAGTTTTCTTTTTAACATTTTTTAAACACACACATTACTTCCAGTGATGACATCCAACCTTGGCATTAATTGACTATGTATTGTTTTATTTATAAACTTTGAGATTAAGATAACAATATGAAATAGAACATTGAAAGAAATCTCGTGAGGAGAATTAAGTCCCTGTGCATGTCTGTACAGTATACATCTGTATAGTATATACATGTACAGTATACATCTGTATAGTATATATCTGTATAGTATACACATGTACAGTATACATCTGTATATGTCTGGAGAACTATTCCCTGTCCCTGACATTGTAGAGAACCAGTGCTCCCAGTAGCAGACCTCTCTACACCAGTGTTCCCAGTACCAGACCTCTCTACACCAGTGCTCCCAGTAGCAGACCTCTCTACACCAGTGTTCCCAGTACCAGACCTCTCTACACCAGTGCTCCCAGTAGCAGCACCTTCTCCATGACCACTTTAGCATCAGGTCTCAGGGACTGATACTAGTACTGGTTCTGATACTGGCAACATGTCCCTCTATGGAGCACCGGGGACCCATACTTGTTCACACTTTACAGTGCAGCTGTGCACTGTGGTTTCCATGGACAACAGTCCCGGTCCAAAGCACAGATCCTGCTGTGAGTGTGAACCTCCCTTCCTGTGGCCTTCACCTACAAGATGTTCCAGAACTGGGCTTCCTACCAGAACTGGGCTTTGTATCAGAACTGGGCTTCCTAGCAGAACTGGGCTTTATATCAGAACTGGGCTTCCTAGCAGAACTGGGTTTTATATCAGAACTGGAATTCCTACCAGAACTGGGCTTCCTAGCAGAACTGGGTTTTATATCAGAACTGGGATTCCTACCAGAACTGGGCTTTGTATCAGAACTGGGCGTCCTATCAGAACTGAGCTTCCTAGCGGAACTGGGTTTTATATCAGAACTGGGCGTCCTACCAGAACTGGGTTTTATATCAGAACTGGGCGTCCTATCAGAACTGGGCTTTCTGCTGATTGACAGCTCCGAGCCCTTCTGACAGCTTTAATTACAAGAGCTTATCATGACAACTACCTTGTTGCCATGACAAAGTTGTAGCCCACGGATACAAGCATCCTCTCCCCTTTTAATTTTTGATCTAAAGGAAAACAACTGAAATGTTGTAGGTGACTCAAATCTTGAAGGGAGCAGTAGAAACACAGCAATTATCACCACACAATTATGTCTACACTTATTGGCACATTGATGGAGAAGTCCCAATGACCTCTACATGCAATCAGTGTAGCTGTTAATCGATCTCTCCATTACTGGCTGGTGAAACAAACCTGCAGATGCCGAGTCATTCTAGACCAATAAATGTCTTGAAACATAGTGAAACTCATTTTACATTAACATTTTTCAAAGGAAGCTTGTGGTTCCAAGAAGCTTGTAACACCACAATTTTAACAAAACCGACATTACCATATTAACAACATCATTCTGCCTGTAAAAGAATACAGTAAAAACTCAGCCAGTCTCATGTTTGTCTCATGCTTGTCTCATGCTTGTCTCTATGTGGATACATAGAGCAGCTTATGTGCATGTTCTGTGAAGGGCTAGTGGTCATTGAGAGTTTCTAGTTAATCATTCAGGAGAATTCCCGACATTTATAACATATAACAATGTGAAAGCATTGGAGTTGTGTTCATGTTATCACATCCTGTCAGGTGGACTGATCAGCCCAACCTCTTGACCTCTTGACCTACTGACCTCCTGACCTACTGAGGCTGATCATATTGGCTCCATACAGCTTGCTATTAACTTAGCAAGCTTGATGACACAATGCGCTAGATCACAGTGGAAACACACATGCGCCCAGTTATGGTGCACAAGAGTGAGACCTGATGATGGTCAGATAAGAAGGGAGGATTTCACTCAGATACAACCGGAAACAAAACGAATGCAGCTGCAACAAAAGTATCAGTTGGAAAGACAGACATAAAATAGAGCATGCTAAAGACAGAGACCTATGACAGAGACCTAAGTCAGGCCTAAGACTGGCCCAATACAGAGACGTAAGACAGGCCTAAGACAGGCTTAAGACAGACCTAAGACAGGCCCACCACACACATCTTCACCATACAGAACCACACACACTCCTCACCCCACACAATTTTTAAACATTTTTCACATTTTTTGTTTGTTTCATTGACTGAAGAGTTCAGGACTGGAAAGTTCAGATCAGGACAGGAGATTTCAGGACTGGAAAGTTCAAGACTGAAGAGTTCAGATCAGGACTTTAGAGATCAGGACTGGAGAGATCAGGACTGGAGAGTTCAGGATTGGAAAGCTCAGATCAGGACAGGAGAGTTCAGAACTGGAGAGATCAGGACTGGAGAGATCAGGACTGGAGAGATCAGGACTATAGAGATCGGGACTATAGAGATCGGGACTATAGAGATCAGGACTGGAGAGATCAGGACTGGAGAGATTACCACACTACTCTCTCCTCTTTAGTGTGATATGCAAAGAAATTAATCAGTCCAGGTGTTCGTACTAGAATAAAAACTGGTAAAGAGGAAAGTATTGTAATGTGTAAGTGTTAATACAGAAATTAGCATTTGATTTGAATGTTAATTATAATTATTAATTATTGTTTATTATTATCTAAGGTTTGTTATTCCTATGATAAATACATCAATGAATGGACCAAGCCAGGAACTAAATATCAAATAAATGTAAATGTATATCCTGGGGGTGGCACGGTGGTGTGGTGGTTAGCACTGTCGCCTCACAGCAAGGCGGTCTGGGTTCGATTCTCAGTCTGGGCTGCTCTGTGTGGAGTTTGCATGTTCTCTCTGTGCCTGCGTGGGTTTCCTCCGGGTACTCGGGTTTCCTCCCGCAGTCCAAAGACATGCGTGTTAGGTTGATTGATCATGCTAAATTGCCCGTAGGTGTGAGTGCATGCGTGTGTGTTGGCCATGCGGTGGACTGGCGACCTGCCCATGGTGTACCCTGCCTTCGCCCGGAGATGTTGGGATTGGCTCCAGCCCCCCGTGACCCTGACTAGCGGGATTAAGCGGTTCAGATAATGGATGGATGGATGTATATCCTGGTGTATAAATATCAAATGACAAGGATGAACAGGACGCATCACGCTGTCTGTCTCCCAGAGAAAAGGAGAAAAGGTTTTTGGTCCACCAGAGGACGTGAAGGCATCACACACTAATGCTTAGAGTTTCCAGGCACTACATCATCTGTTCAGTACAGCATCCGTAGGAGAACCAACCAGAGTTATTATTAACTACACCATTAAACTCCTCAGCACAGTGAATCATGAAACTGTCGAACAAATTGATTATATACATCGATTTAGTTCATGGGTCTTTAAAAAACCAGCATTGCACAACCTAAAATTCATTTATAGCACAAATTGTTCTGATAGCACAGATAATATTTTAAATATAAACACATGGGATAGATATGGCTTTTATTAGGGAAGACCAATTAATAACCCAGCAGACTGGGGGTGGGGGGGGGGGGGGGGGTTACCATCAAAGACTAAATGAGGATGTGACCTAGAAGAGTCTCCTCGCCTGTGCCTTGACCCTAATAATGAGCAAACAGCAGGTCATGTGTGTTCAGACTAAGCTGTGTGTTTTGTAATTGTGTTCTAGCCATGTTCTTGATGTCTAAGTATAATGAGGAGGAGATGAAGATGATGATGATGTTGATCTTGTAATAGTTCTGGCAATGATGTAATAGCTCTGGGGATGATGTAATAGCTCTGGGGATGATGTAACATCTGCTCCCCCATCTCCTCTGCTGGTAGATGGAAACAAGGCTCTGATGGACTGCACTTGTAGATTCAGGAGCTCAAACACACCATTCGTTCCTGCATAAGAGGTCTTCTGCCTCTATAGCTCCAGCTCTGGCTGCTTAATTGAGTTACTGTTCATTCTTTTCGCTGAATGGTGAGATGACATGTGAACAGATTGCAGGCTGCATAATTGGCCCAAAATGGGCAACAGCAACGAAGCACCTGACAAACGTACCTGCTGTCCCGTCCGTCAGCGCCACACAGAACAGGCACAGACTTGGAGGGGAAGTATGCATGTGCCTGTAAGATTGAGCTAATGGGACAAACACACCACGTTTTCACTTCACAACTTCACTTTCCAGAATCTGCTGCATTCTTTTATCTTTTATTTTGCATGATTATCAAGCAGCAAATATACTGGACTGCAAATATCTCAGTCTGAGTTGAATTGCCACCCCCAAATACAATTATGTAAGCAGCTTGGCTTTGATTGCCCAGAGCTGCGCAGAGAAGAGGGTACGGAGAGTGAGTGGTGTGTGCGGAGAGTGTAGGAGGCGTGTGGTGGGCACAGGGCCAGGCAGGGTCTGAAGGCTCTCTGTAGATGTGTTTCACTCTTCAATAACAAGCATGCTCACACACACACACACACACACACACACACACACACACACACACACACACACACACACACGTCCCTGCTGCAGTACAATGTGAACTAATGAGGAACAAACTCTGTCACTCTCAACAGCGCCGTTCCAGTCTTTCTATCCAGACGCCGCCTGTCTCAGAGGGACACTGACCGCCTGTCTCAGAGGGACACTGACCGCCTGTTTCAGAGGGACACTGAATGGCTCCATCACTCTCATGTGCATCTTCACTTGGACATGAAGGGGTTCTCATTTCAAGATCATTTCCACCTAGTCAGGAACCACAGACATTTATCCATTTAACACAGACAGTAGAGAGAGCACATACATCACTCCAGCAGACTCCAGGACGGGGTGTGTGACTCTGCCTACACCTGCTGTACAACACCTGTCAGTTACTGACTCCTCTTATACACACTAAACTGGTCACCAGCAGTGAAAAGGCAGTTCTGCTGGCCAGAGTAAAGTGATTTTATGATCAGACAGAGGTGCCATCATTCTGAATGTCCTGATTTGTCATGATGTTTTGTTATTGTACTTTAAATCAACATTCAGTTTATGGCACTTCTCTCCCAGACTTTCTGTGCAACTGTTCAGTATCAGACTGACATGTCTGCATTCTCATACAGAAGTATCAGACCAATGTGTCTGCATTCTCATACAGAAGTATCAGACCAATGTGTCTGCATTCTCATACAGAAGTATCAGACAGACGTGTCTGCATTCTCATACAGAAGTTCAGTATCAGACTGACGTCTGGATTCTCATACAGGAGTTTAGCTGTTCCTCCCTCTGAAGAGCCTCTAGCTTTCACTGAGCCCAGAAGGAGATTTGATCTGCTGCCTCTGTGCATCACTGCATAAGAAAGAATTAGTTCTGATCCTTGTTGAACAAAGAAAAGCTGTTCATCTGTTCCTCAGCGTAATCCCCGTCCACGCTACCCTGTTCCCCAGCATCAGTCATTCACGGTTCCTCATTCTCCCTCTTTTTCACATCTCCCTCTCAGTAGAACAAAATAGAAAGTAGACGTTACAACTTACTTGCCCAGTTCTTCAAAGAGCTGGTATTCCTCTGTGAAACGGGTGCAGGTGATGGTAGCCATGCTGGGTGAGGCTGGGATGTCAGAGTCTGGACTGTGTGTTTGTTTTCTCTGTTGTTCGAGCTGCAGATTTTGATGGAGTTACGTGGACGTGGTCAGAAGACGCTCAGAAGCTTCGCTGCAAACCAGACGCCACAGGATGGTCTGACGTTGTAGTGTGTGGACATGAGCAGAGAGACGCTGACTGACAGCTCGGATACGATGATCTTCTCTTTTTATGGCTCGCCCGCTCTCTCTGTCTCCTCCAATCAGAGCCCAGCCTGCGCTCCTGAATACACACAGCCACGTTGTCACGGCAACTGCATCCCCCTCCTCTCAAGCAGCTTCAGCTCAGATGAAGCTGTGAACATGTTACACACACACACCCACACACACAGATACACACAGATACACACACACACACACACACACACACACACACACCCACTCACACACACAGTTGCACAACACTGTACACATGAAGTAGCCACCTTGTCTCTGGAGATGTGAACACATCCTGGTCTGAATGGTCAGTAGTGGATTATCTTCATCACTGTGTTCCACCTTCATCTTCATCACTGTGTTCCACCTTCATCTTCATCACTGTGTTCCACCTTCATCTTCATCACTGTGATCCACCTTCATCTTCATCACTGTGATCCACCTTCATCTTCATCACTGTGTTCCACCTTCATCTTCATCACTGTGTTCCACCTTCATCTTCATCACTGTGTTCCACCTTCATCTTCATCACTGTGATCCACCTTCATCTTCATCACTTTGATCCACCTTCATCTTCATCACTGTGATCCACCTTCATCACTTTGATCCACCTTCATCTTCATCACTGTGATCCACCTTCATCACTGTGATCCACCTTCATCTTCATCACTGTGATCCACCTTCATCACTGTGATCAACCTTCATCACTGTGATCAACCTTCATCTTCATCACTGTGATCCACCTTCATCTTCATCACTGTGATCCACCTTCATCACTGTGATCCACCTTCATCTTCATCACTGTGATCCACCTTCATCACTGTGATCCACCTTCATCACTGTGATCCACCTTCATCACTGTGATCAACCTTCATCTTCATCACTGTGATCCAGCTTCATCTTCATCACTGTGATCCACCTTCATCTTCATCACTGTGATCCACCTTCATCACTGTGATCCAGCTTCATCTTCATCACTGTGATCCAGCTCAGCTCCACTGGGTCTCACACAACTGCAGTCAGATAGTCCACATATAATCTAGAGATTCAGGGTAGATTCAGGATAGTGTAGGTATAGTGCATCAGAGCATAGTTGGAATACAAGATGTAGATAAAGTGGGGTAGATAAATGTTATGTTATGCAGGCCCATGAACCAGCAGATAATAAATTAGATAAAACAAACAATTCATGTTTTAACTATAGCTCACATTCCCCCCTTTCTCCATCTAATCCACCAGCTCCACCCACCAGACCAAGCCACACCCATTCCCTGGCCTGGCCCCTCCCCCATAGTAGGTTGTCCAGGACGGGTGAGGTGCTGTAGGGGGAGGCCTGTGAGCTGCTGTCCCTCACAGATGGGGAGTCCCCACCAGAGGAGACGCTGCTCTGATGGACACGGACCCAGTGTGAGTGAGACACACGTGGAGGTGGGGGCGTGTCCACTGTTCGCCCCGCCCACTTTGAAGGAAAACCTCCCACTACCAACCTGTCTGCAGGATCATGTGCCTGAAGTAAACCCTCAGTGCTCAACGAGGAATAAACACAGCCAAATGATTTGACAAGTGCCCTTCTCCCCAGTTAATTATTAAGATGTTATTTATGAATTATTAAGACGCTCACCTCATGGGAACAGATGACAGGGTTATAGTATGGCTGGAGCATGTTAGCAAAGTTACATAAGGATGTGTGTGGAGGGGCAAGGGGGGGGGGGGGTAAAATCTATCGACTAAACATGTTTGTGTGTTTGCATGCTGCACGTTGTCCAGCAGGTGGCATTAAAACCCCATTTTCAATCCATATGGACTATATCGAATTTATAAGGTCGTCAAGAATACTTACTCAAATCATAATTTGTCACATGATTTGATGCTGTAACATTAATGTCGTCAAAAATATAGAACACAATGCAAGTTTACATGGTAGATTCAATACACTGACCAGTTTCAAATTTACAAATAAAAGTAAAGTTGATTTACACGATTGATTTAATTAAAAATGTATAATTGAATCAAGAGTTAAGTAAGAAATATAAAAGACAGCAGAGCGGTCACACATGGAAATGTGTCTGGAGGTGAGGTGGATTAAAACAAGCTGTAACTCATCTGGCTTCACACCTGGGCTCACCTGGGCTCACCTGGGCCCACCCGGGCTCACCTGGGCCCACCTGGGCTCACCTGGGCTCACCTGGGCTCACCTGGGCACACCTGCTCACACCTGCTCACACCTGCTCACACCTGGGCACACCTGGGCTCACTTGCTCACACCTGGGCTCACTTGGGCACACCTGGGCTCAGCTGGGCATGCTGGCAATGAGCCTGTCTGCCATTTACTATACATGCAAATAAAGACACTGTGATGTCACTGGTGCTCAATCCCTAAATGGCAAGTCTAGACATCACCCCCAGAATAAAAGACCCCTGTGTGTATGTGGTGTTATCCTGCTCTGTAGCTGACCACCCAGGATTAATCTGACTAGTGCTGCTCATTGGTCACGAGAGATGAAGTTGAAGATGAAGGAGATGGAGCTTTAAGAGCAGCTGCTGTCACAGCTGAACCACTGAAACTCCACACTTTTCTTTCAAAAGAAAGAGGAAGGAAAACCACTAGAGAAGCTAAACCTCTAGAGAAGCTAAACCACTAGAGAAGGTCAACCACCAGAAAAGGTCAACCACTAGAGAAGGTAAACCACTAGAGAGAATAAACCACTAGAGAAGGTAAACCTCCAGAGAAGCTAAACCACTGGAGAATGTAAACCACTAGAGAAGGTAAACCATTATATAAGCTAAACCACTAGAGAAGGTAAACCACATTTCTTCCAGTGAAAGGGTTTTGCGGTCAGGCTGAGGGCCTTTGTTTAACTTTCTGACTAGATGTCATTTTTCAAGAAGTTACATCATGCACAACTTGAACTTTCTCAAGGAAATTATTCAAATGGCTTGAGTCCAACTTCACAAGTTGTTTGTATTGTTGTATAAGTGAATAAGTTACTAGACTTGATCGGAGGGGCAGACGGCTTCACATGAATCTTCACATGAATCTTCACATGAATCCCTCGCCCTCCGGCTGAATATTCAAGTGTGCTATGAAAGTTCCTGGACAGCTGAGCACGGTCTGCCTGTTCCTCATAACCACACACAGCTGAGCACGGCCGTCTGGGGGAGGGGACACTGGCCCATAAAAACAACGGCATGTGAGAACGGGAAGGACCATCTGCCAGTTACCAGCATGACAAAAGCACTGGACCAGTATGGCCTGTGTTCCTGCAGTGCTAGTACAGGCCCATGTTCCTGCAGTGCTAGTACAGCCTGTGTTCCTGCAGTGCTAGTACAGGCCCATGTTCCTGCAGTGCTAGTACAGGCCTGTGTTCCTGCAGTGCTAGTACAGGCCTGTATTCCTGCAGTGCTAGTATAGGCCTATGTTCCTGCAGTGCTAATACAGGCCTGTTCTTCTGCAGTGCTAGTACAGGCCTGTGTTCCTGCAGTGCTAGTACAGGCCTGTGTTCCTGCAGTGCTAATACAGGACTGTGTTCCTGCAGTGCTAATACAGGACTGTGTTCCTGCAGTGCTAGTACAGGACTGTGTTCCTGCAGTGCTAGTACAGGACTGTGTTCCTGCAGTGCTAGTACAGGCCTGTTCTTCCTGCAGTGCTAGTACAGGACTGTGTTCCTGCAGTGCTAGTACAGGCCTGTATTCCTGCAGTGCTAGTACAGGACTGTGTTCCTGCAGTGCTAGTACAGGCCTGTTCTTCTGCAGTGCTAGTACAGGACTGTGTTCCTGCAGTGCTAGTACAGGCCTGTTCTTCTGCAGTGCTAGTACAGGCCCATATTCCTGCAGTGCTAGTACAGGACTGTGTTCCTGCAGTGCTAGTACAGGCCTGTTCTTCTGCAGTGCTAGTACAGGACTGTGTTCCTGCAGTGCTAGTACAGGCCTGTTCTTCTGCAGTGCTAGTACAGGACTGTGTTCCTGCAGTGCTAGTACAGGCCTGTTCTTCTGCAGTGCTAGTACAGGCCTGTGTTCCTGCAGTGCTAGTACAGGACAGTGTTCCTGCAGTGCTAGTACAGGCCTGTTCTTCTGCAGTGCTAGTACAGGCCCATATTCCTGCAGTGCTAGTACAGGCCTGTTCTTCTGCAGTGCTAGTACAGGACTGTGTTCCTGCAGTGCTAGTACAGGCCTGTGAACTTGGATGTGGAGTACTGACCACTACTGAAAGACCTTTCTCTCCCTGAACATTGCAGAGACGTTATGCGGGTCCCGATCTGATCAGGTTTCACCTGTGAGCACGCATATCTGGACCACCCTATCACTACCACACTCCTTGACCACCCTTTCACTACCACACTCCTGGACCACCCTGTCACTACCACACTCCTGGACCACCCTGTCACTACCACACTCCTGGACCACCCTGTCACTAATACACTCCTGGACCACCCTGTCACTACCACACTCCTGGACCACCCTGTCACTACCACACTCCTGGTCCACTCTGTCACTACCACACTCCTGGACCACCCTGTCACTACCACACTCCTGGACCACCCTGTCACTACCACACTCCTGGACCACCCTGTCACTACCACACTCCTGGACCACCCTGTCACTAATACACTCCTGGACCACCCTGTCACTAATACACTCCTGGACCACCCTGTCACTACCACACTCCTGGACCACTCTGTCACTACCACATTCCTAGACCACCCTGTCACTACCACACTCCTGGACCACCCTGTCACTACCACACTCCTGGACCACTCTGTCACTACCACATTCCTAGACCACCCTGTCACTACCACACTACTGGACCACCCTGTCACTAATACACTTCTGGACCACCCTGTCACTACCACACTCCTGGACCACCCTGTCACTACCACACTCCTGGACCACCCTGTCACACTTCTGGACCACCCTGTCACTACCACACTCCTGAACCACCCTGTCACTACCACACTCCTGGACCACCCTGTCACACTTCTGGACCACCCTGTCACTAACACACTCCTGGACCACCCTGTCACTACCACACTCCTGGACCACCCTGTCACACTTCTGGACCACCCTGTCACTACCACACTCCTGAACCACCCTGTCACTACCACACTCCTGGACCACCCTGTCACTACCACACTCCTGGACCACCCTGTCACACTTCTGGACCACCCTGTCACTAACACACTCCTGGACCACCCTGTCACTACCACACTCCTGGACCACCCTGTCACTACCACACTCCTGGACCACCCTGTCACACTCCTGGACCCAAATGTTACACACACAGGTATGTACAAGATGGTTTATATTCTATTTTAATATAGAATTTGTAATCAAGTATAAGCATGAATTGCACTATTTTCAAAGAGAGAGAGAGAGAGAGAGAGAGAGAGAAAGAGAAAGAAAGACAGGGAGTAAGAGAGACAGAGAGAAAGGGGGAAAGAGAGAGGGTGGAAGAGAGGGAGAGAGAGGGAGGGATAGAGGGAGAGAGAGGCAGAGAGATAGAAAGAGTGGATGGGATAGAGGGAGAGAGAGTGAGAGAGAGATGGAGGAATAGAGGGAGAGAGAGAGGTGGAGGAATAGAGAGAGAGAGAGGGAGAGGGAGAGATAGAGAGAGGGGGATGAATAGCAGGAGAGAGAGAGGGGGAGAGAGGGAGAGAGCAAGGGTTAGAGAGCGAGGGAGAGAGAGAGTGAGAGGGAGAGAGCGAGGGATAGATAGAGAGAGGGAGGGATAGATAGAGAGTTAATGATTGTCATGGTTCCAGTTGTGTTTGAGCTTTCTGGCTAACTCACCCTGAAAAATTCCACCATCTCCATGGAAACAGAGGTATGACTCATATTGTTGGAGCACAACTGGTCCTTTAGATTCCTGCGTGCGTGTGTGTGTGTGTGTGTGTGTGTGTGTGTGTGTGTGTGTGTGTGTGTGTGTTAACATACCTACAGCAGTGTTCCCTCTGGAATCGCGTAGGGCCTTGACTGTGTGTTTTATGAAATGACTGACCCTGCTATGATCTCCCCAATCATCCTGGAGGGGAGATGTGAGGTCCATGTGGGAAAATCCCCCCCACACACACTCGCACACACGCACACACACACACACACACACACTCGCGCGCACACACACACACACACTGTGTCCCAGCGCTGGTCTGATGTAGGATGCTGATGCACAGAAACGGTTCAGTAATGAATATTAATATGAATAATGAATATTACATCACATTTATGCAAATTAGGCGATCCTGCATTGAGAAGATTCTTGTTACAGAGCACTGGAGAACAGAAGAAACAAAAATGTATATAAAACATCTGTAACCTGTGCTGTGATAGTCTGATCAGGACCTGCATGACATCTCTGAGATGTTTATCCAAACACATAAATCACACAATTGACATCAGCTAGAATGCAGGAAAAGTAACTTTTCCTCATCTCGCTGAGAATCTGTGAAGGTTGCGCTGTTACCCCATACAGCAGCGTCTGAGCAGCAACTGGACCTGTGAGGAACAGAGTGTCTATCTGAGTGTGAGCAGCAGAGTGTCTGAGTGTGAGGAACAGAGTGTATATCTAAGTGTGAGCAGCAGAGTGTCTATCTAAGTGTGAGGAGCAGAGTGTCTATCTGAGTGTGAGGAGCAGAGTGTCTATCTGAGTGTGAGGAGCAGAGTGTCTATCTGAGTGTGAGGAGCAGAGTGTCTATCTGAGTGTGAGGAGCAGAGTGTCTATCTGAGTGTGAGCAGCAGAGTGTCTATCTGAGTGTGAGCAGCAGAGTGTCTATCTGAGTGTGAGCAGCAGAGTGTCTATCTGAGTGTGAGCAGCAGAGTGTCTATCTGAGTGTGAGCAGCAGAGTGTCTATCTGAGTGTGAGCAGCAGAGTGTCTATCTGAGTGTGAGGAGCAGAGTGTCTATCTGAGTGTGAGGAGCAGAGTGTCTATCTGAGTGTGAGGAGCAGAGTGTCTATCTGAGTGTGAGCAGCAGTGTCTATCTGAGTGTGAGCAGCAGTGTCTATCTGAGTGTGAGTAGCAGAGTGTCCATCTGAGTGTGAGTAGCAGAGTGTCCATCTGAGTGTGAGCAGCAGAGTGTCCATCTGAGTGTGAGCAGCAGTGTCTATCTGAGTGTGAGCAGCAGAGTGTCTATCTGAGTGTGAGTAGCAGAGTGTCCATCTGAGTGTGAGTAGCAGAGTGTCCATCTGAGTGTGAGTAGCAGAGTGTCCATCTGAGTGTGAGCAGCAGAGTGTCCATCTGAGTGTGAGCAGCAGTGTCTATCTGAGTGTGAGCAGCAGAGTGTCTATCTGAGTGTGAGTAGCAGAGTGTCCATCTGAGTGTGAGTAGCAGTGTCCATCTGAGTGTGAGCAGCAGTGTATATCTGAGTGCGAGTAGCAGAGTGTCCATCTGAGTGTGAGTAGCAGAGTGTCTGAGTGTGAGCAGCAGTGTATATCTGAGTGCGAGTAGCAGAGTGTCTGAATGTGAGCAGCAGTGTATATCTGAGTGCGAGTAGCAGAGTGTTTATCTGAGTGTGAGCAGCAGAGTGTCTATCTGAGTGTGAGCAGCAGAGTGTCTATCTGAGTGTGAGTAGCAGAGTGTCTATATGAGTGTGAGTAGCAGAATGTCTGAGTTTGTGTAGCAGTGTATATCTGAGTGTGAGCAGCAGTGTCTATCTGAGTGTGAGCAGCAGTGTCTATATGAGTGTGAGCAGCAGAGTGTCTGAGTGTGAGCAGCAGTGTCTATCTGAGTGTGAGCAGCAGTGTCTATCTGAGTGTGAGCAGCAGTGTGTCTGAGTGTGAGCAGCAGAGTGTCTATCTGAGTGTGAGCAGCAGAGTGTCTATCTGAGTGTGAGCAGCAGAGTGTCTATCTGAGTGTGAGTAGCAGAGTGCCTATCTGAGTGTGAGTAGCAGAGTGTCTATCTGAGTGTGAGTAGCAGAGTGTCTATCTGAGTGAGTAGCAGTGTATATCTGAGTGTGAGCAGCAGAGTGTCTATCTGAGTGTGAGCAGCAGAGTGTCTATCTGAGTGTGAGCAGCAGAGTGTCTATCTGAGTGTGAGCAGCAGAGTGTCTATCTGAGTGTGAGTAGCAGAGTGTCTATCTGAGTGTGAGTAGCAGAGTGTCTATCTGAGTGTGAGCAGCAGAGTGTCTATCTGAGTGTGAGCAGCAGAGTGTATATCTGAGTGTGAGTACCAGAGTGCTACTGTGAATGCTGGTGCATTTCTACAGGTGTATAGAGTGTCCAGCTGGTGTCCTGGTGCTGGTGCAGCCCACACTGTCTCCGCTGAGGCCAGAGTGAAGGAGAGACGTCTCCACTCTGACACCATGAGTCACTTCACTGCAGCTCCTGTCAGACCAACAATCCTAAAATGCCCTGCTCCAACACGTCCCGCCCACAAAACACAAACACAGAAGGAAAGAGAGGATCAGATTGAGAGTGTCACTACTGGAGATCAGACTGAGAGTGTCACTACTGAGGATCAGATTGAGAGTGTCACTACTGAAGATCAGACTGAGAGTGTCACTACTGAGGATCAGATTGAGAGTGTCACTATTGAAGATCAGACTGAGTGTGTCACTACTGAAAGTCAGACTGAGAGTGTCACTACTGAAGATCAGACTGAGTGTGTCAATACTGAAGATCAGACTGAGAGCATCACTACTGAAGATCAGACTGAGAGCGTCACTACTAAAGATCAGACTGAGAGTGTCACTACTGAAGATCAGACTGAGAGTGTCACTACTGAAGATCAGACTGAGAGTGTCACTACTAAAGATCAGACTGAGAGTGTCACTACTAAAGATCAGACTGAGTGTCACTACTGAAGATCAGACTGAGAGTGTCACTACTGAAGATCAGACTGAGAGTATCACTACTGAGGATCAGACTGAGAGTGTCACTACTGAAGATCAGACTGAGAGTGTCACTACTGAAGATCAGACTGAGAGTGTCACTACTGAAGATCAGACTGAGAGTGTCACTACTAAAGATCAGACTGAGTGTCACTACTGAAGATCAGACTGAGAGTGTCACTACTAAAGATCAGACTGAGAGTGTCACTACTGAAGATCAGACTGAGTGTGTCACTACTTCAGCCTGGATTCATGCCTCCATCTGCTGCGGCCACCGTGACAGCAGACACCCGCCCTGCTCACTGGATGCAGGTTCAGGTTGAAAAATTTGAGTTGGGAAAACATTTGGGTTACTTAGGAAAAGTAAACAAACGTAGAGCTGATTGAACTCATATGTGTCCAATCACAAAACATCTCTGAGGTAATTGGGAGGGGTGTATTTTTGCCCAGTTTCCTCTAATGGTTCCTGTTTGGCCTGTGGCAGCATGAAGTGACCTCTGTGCCACCCAGAAATGCTACATAATCGGGGCAGTTAGTGTGGCCAGTGCTACTTGACTACGGCATCTGCTGTCCAGAAATGCCACCTGCCTTTGCTGACGGGCATCTAAAGACACTTTTGGGTGACTGTGCATATCGGCCACTCACTTAAATCATCGCGAGCCCCGAATGATCGTTTGTTGCATTTGTTGAAATGAAGATAGTTCAAAATTTTTGTTTGTAAATGATGTTGTGTGAAAGATACTAGCCAACAGCAGCTAGCCAGCTCTGAAGGACTAGTGCAGAACACTGTTGGGCGATAACATCAAATTTACATTATAGGAGGTTTAGGAAACAGTGGTAGACAGTTAACAACAGCACTGTAAATTAGAAGGATTTATTGCAGATTGCTAATCTGTGAATGTCCATGTTATCCACGCCACTTGTGTATTTAAACCACTGCGTGTGAGGGGCTTGGAATTTATAGGATTTGTGCAAATGAAGATAGTTTATAACTTTCGTTTGTTATGCTAGTTAGCTGTAAACTATTAGCTTGGACACGATAAAAGTAACCTTGTATTGGTTTCGATTTGTAGCCTAATTATGAGCTATTTTGCTTAACCTGTAACCAATAGTGAAAATATACAAGAATCTGGTGACAGTCAACATTGAATTAAAAGCCGTAGCATCAACCACCACTGGAAGTCATCGGCTTTGTGCCACCAGCCTGGCATTGTTCACACGTTTACACGACACCTGTCAAACCACGTTGTCTCAGAACACACATAACGTGCATACTGACTGCTCTCCAGAGATATAATTACACATAGCCTACCATTATAAAGTTTGATGCTGATGGCGTCATACCAATCTTTCTGCTTTCTGCGCTTGTGGATCTGGAAAGATTCCTGCTGGAACTGGAATTCGGCTGGAGTGCATTTCAGAGCGTGAGGGAAGAACCCCAGAGGAACCGAGTGAAGATGATGTTCCTGAATACAGCAAAAGTCCCAAAAAGGAATGTAGCACATCAGCAGTTTGAAGGCCCTGTAGTGCTGAGACAGGTGTACCTGAATCTGAATCAAACTCAGGCATTCATTTTCTATACAGTGAGTAACTGGTGTGTAAGACAAGTGGGGACAAAATCCTGAACAACTCTTTCTGTCTGTGACTGGTGGGGCTGGCGCAGGTAAATCACACCTCATTAAAGGAGGAGTCACGCCTCACACCTCATTAAAGGAGGAGTCACGCCTCACACCTCATTAAAGGAGGAGTCACACCTCACACGCCTCACACCTCATTAAAGGAGGAGTCACGCCTCACACCTCATTAAAGGAGGAGTCACGCCTCACACGCCTCACACCTCATTAAAGGAGGAGTCACGCCTCACACCTCATTAAAGGAGGAGTCACGCCTCACACCTCATTAAATGGATCTACTTGGAGGCAACAAAAATACACACAAACATCTCAGGATTTCAGAGGAGAGGGACGTTTCCATGCCAACCATTTTATTCTCAGCATTTACTGGCACAGCAGCCTTCAACATTTCACACAAAACTCTAATCTAATCTAATCTAATCTAAGAAGACTTAAACCCCCCCATACCAGGGACAAAATGATGGTGATGTCAACACTGTCGAATGCTGAAATAATTATTATTGATGAGGTGTCCATGGTGTCAAAGCCACTCTTTGCTTATATTAAGTGGAAAATGCAAGATACCAAAGGCAGCAAAGTCCCTTGTGGAGGCATGTCTGTTTCACGTCTGTTTCACCTGTTTCACGTCTGTTCCGCGTCTGTTTCAGCACTTCTACCAGTTGCCACCACCAGGTAAAGCCAAACCTCTCTGTCAGTTTGAGGACCAGTACTTGACTTCTGGCCAGAGATCATGCACCAAAACGAGGATTTGCATTTGCAGAACCCCTAGACACACTTAGACTGAACAGCAAGGGAACAAGGAGGCAAGGGTCTCTGTGAAGGAGACAGAGCATTACTAACTCAGGCTGTGACTCAACCTGCAGACTGTCCAAAGGATGTGCTTCATGTGTTGGCCACAAATAAAGAAGTAGAACAGCATAACACAACCATCATATGTGCTTCATAGTCAGAACTGACCAACATTGATGAACATGACAATGAAAAAGATCTCTAAACAGGACAGATGGAAAAACAGAATAAACCTTTTGAGGGTCGTAAAGGAGATTTTATCAGACATGCTATAATTTGCTGAGGGTGCTGAGGGCATGTCTGGAGTCCTGTTTCTGTCCTGTTTC
Source organism: Brachyhypopomus gauderio (assembly GCF_052324685.1). NCBI lineage: Eukaryota > Metazoa > Chordata > Actinopteri > Gymnotiformes > Hypopomidae > Brachyhypopomus > Brachyhypopomus gauderio. The sequence goes on along the minus strand of NW_027506875.1, from coordinate 2,011,636 downwards.
TGTCCTGCTTCTGTCCTGTTTCACAGATGATTATTGCTTGTAAATAAACATCAGCAATGCATCCATAAACAATCATCTTCATGTCAACATTCTGCGTTGTCATTTCTTCATGGGACTCTAAGTTCAGTCGTGTCACACTATGGCAGCACCACACTGGGCTTGTTCTGCACACCAGCACAGAGACACGTCGTGAGAACACTGACCACTGGTCAGTATAAGTGAAGTGACCTGTGCTTAAACACACACACTAACAGCATACACCTGTGACCTCAGGGAGGGACAGATCAGTCCTTGGACAGATTAATAGGACTTCTATTTAAAAGAAAATTAAACCAACTCATAATGCAGGTTTTCCCTTACAATTTAATTTAATCGTACAAAAGTAATCAAGAGGTATAAACGTACCACTGTGAGCCAGTGACTGCACTACTGAACTGTGTGGTGCTACTGAATTTGTACAGGCTGGGGGACATGGTCACATTTGCTTTGTGCTTCAGTGAAGACTGCTGACATGCTGTTGTCTAGTTTCCGGTCTTGTCCTGCCTGTGTGACATTCAGAGTTGTCCAGATGTGGAGAATTAACCACTCGTGCTGTATGTTGCCATCCAGTCACACCTCACTGAGAAGTAGGAGGAACCTCTGTGTGCTCAACCTAAACGCAGAGGAACCTGGAGGAACCTGGTGTCTCTGGTGCTCATACAGCTGTGACTGTGAAATACTGGAAGCATGTGGTCTTGTAGAAACGCCGGGTCTTTGATGGTGACGTCCAGGGCCGGAGTGGGCCACTTTTTCAGTCCGGGAGTTTCATGCCCAAATCCGGCCCAAAATTATTTTCGCCTCCCAATCGGCCCAAACTAGAAATTGACATGAGCCGGCCCATCGGGAATCCTCCCGATTAGCCACTCCGGCAAAAGTGACGTCACACCAATAAACAAAATTTGAGGTGAAAGGTGCAACTGTAAATACTTTGTCCATCAAGCTGGAGTGTGAAAGTAAAGGGCAAAGGCATTCACAGTCATATTGTCACACTGTGACATCACTGACACAGTAACAGTTGCACTGTCACACCATCACAGTCACACCATCACAGTCACACAGTCACACAGTTACACCATCACACTGTCACACAGTTACACCATCACACTGTCACACAGTCATGTCATACTAACACACTGGCTCTAAATTCACAAGTCATGCATCAAAGAACTCCCTGTTGAGCTCCGTCTCTGGTCATATATAACACTCTCTGAGCAGGTCAGGTAACAACTCAGACTTCATAAGCAAAACATTTACTAAAGCATTCCTGGACTTTACACCTGGTGTACAGCCACAAAGACAAAGTTTTAAAATCACACCTCCTCTACTCCTGCAATGAGGTAAAGGCTCAGATAAAAGATCATACGTGTGTGATGGAAGCGATTAACAGTGTCTTATATTCTGCTTGACATGATGTTTGAATTGAGCTTCTTAAAGAATGTTTTCATTCTGCAGAATCTGCACTTTTTTCTTTTGCGGTTTCTCCCCCGTTTATAGTAGACGCCCGTCCAGCGGCTCTGCTGCTCCTCGTCCTCCGCCCACGGGACCCACGCCCCGCCGTTCACGTCTGGGTTGGCACGAGGGTCATCGGGCGGGTAGTGCACGGGGACGGCCGTGCGGTTGTAGTGCATCAGCCGTGCCAGCAGCTCCGCCACCACCTCGGGCCTCTTCGTAGCCAGATCCGTCCGCTCGCACGGGTCCGCCGTGATGTTGTACAGCCAAACCGACTTGGTCCCTTCTCCCGTCCCTCGCTCCAGGTTCCACCAGGTTCCTGGGAAGTTGGTGAGGACCTGCGGCGGGATCCAGTCCCCATGTCCAGGGTCACCAGTCAGGAGCTTCCAGTCGCCCACGCGGATGGCTGCCTGCACGGCCGTATCCCACAAGCCCCGACCGGCCTGCCAGGACCCCAGGCCTCGCCGGTGGAGTGGGTCGATGTTGTGCAAGATCTCCAGTCTGGGAGACGCCCGACCCTCGCTGAGCACGGGCCAGACGTCGTACCCGTCCAGACCCTGGTCCCGGGACACGTTCCCACCAGCCAGGCGCACCAGCGTGGGGTACCAGTCCGTGATGTGCAGGAGAGCCCTGCTGACCCTCCGCTTGTGTCGCAGCAAGGGGCTGTGTACGAAGGCCACGCCCCTGACTCCGCCCTCCCAGTACGTACCCTTGCGCCCCCGAAGCGGCCAGTTGCTGCCCCCGGTGAAGGGCTGAGCGCCGTTGTCCGTGGAGAAGACGATGACGCTGTTGCGGTAGTAGCCGTACCTGCGGAGGGCGTAGGTGATGTTGTGCACCGCCTCGTCCACGATGGAGACCATGGCGGCATACTTCCGACGCAGCACGTTGGGCATGGTGTGGTACGGGTAGATGTAGGACTTCGGGGGCTTCAGGGGAGTGTGGACCGCCTGCAGCGACACGAAGATGAAGAGGGGCTGCTGGGCGGGCTGGTGCGCTGCCAGGATGTTGCGCACCCTCTGGGTGTAGAGGTGGGTGGAGTACTTGCCTCCCCTACCCCACGCCACCGACTCCCCGTCGTGGAGGTCGTAGCCGCAGAGAGACTTGCCGTCGCAGGAGCCGTAGGTGTAGTAGTCCACGCTGCCCGTCAGGGACCCAAAGTAGGTGTGGAAGCCCCGGCGTGTGGGCAGGCAGTGCCTCTGGTAGAAGCCCAGGTGCCACTTGCCCACCATGTGGGTGGAGTAACCTGCCTCCTGCAGCCGCTGGGGCAGAGTCACCAGCCCCCGGGGCAAACAGCTGGGCTGGCGAGGCCTGATGATAGAGTGCTGGAGGCCGGTATGAATCTGATACCTGCACAAACAAACAAACAAACAAACAAACGCTTGAACATTGAGACACTCGCACAAACATCACATCCCTCGCTCCACTCTGCAAACAGCTGCTCCGCCAGCTTTATTCTGATTGTTTTCCTTTGACAAATGGATTTACTGATTGGTTCTCAATATCAGTATACATAACTGGAGAGAGAGAGAGAGAGAGAGAGGATGTTTTGTGAAACATCTCACTACAGAACATGACATCTGCAGTTTTAGGATTACAGTCATGATACACATGGACGTAGTTTTGATTTCATAAGTGGGGGGGACACAACCTGGGGTGGCGAACTGTTGAGCGGGGGGGGGGGGGGGTGGTGCTGCATGATCCTAGTGCTAGATTTGTCGCTATTTGGATATTGGTTTTTTAACCGTTAAAAAGTGGGGGGGACATGACTTCGTCGCTACTTAAATATTTGGTTTTAACTGTAAAAACTGGGGGGGACCAAAACCGGCTTTTGAAAAAGTGGGGGGGACATGTCCCCCCCGTCCCCCCCCAAAACTACGTCCGTGATGATACATCATGAGGAATTTAAGAAAGGTTCAGTATATCAATATATAAATGAAACAATTAACACTCCATATACTTAGTAAATGTACTAAGTAAAAACTTAGTAAATTAATATTACCAAACAAAAAAATAAGAAATATACACAAGCCCGTGTGCGTCTTTGCGTTACATTACAGTCGTTTCACTTTTTATACTTTTCAAGGCATAACAGTAGTTCGGCATGGGCTCATCTTGTATATGTAACAGTCCTACGAGCTTTCGATGAGACACAGTGAGATTTCTATCAGAACTCCAACACTGTTCTGTGTCTCCACATATATATAAAGAAATACTGATATTATTATACTGCAGAATACAAAGGTAAAGAAGTAAAGCATGTGCGTACCTGCCCGTAATGAGCTGGCTGCGTGACGGCGTACATAGTGGCTGGACATAATAATTCTCCAGTCGCACACCTTCCGCTGCGAGTTTGTCGAGTGTCGGGGTGCGGATGTCCGTGTTGTGGTAACCGATGTCGTTGAAGCCCTGGTCGTCCGTCAGGATGAAGATGATATGCGGAGGCTGCCGGGGCTTAAATGCTGGCGCGCCTCTGAACTGAAGCGCTTCACTTTCCACTCGGTTGTGTCTCGCCCAGTCCCAAGATGTGTAACCAAAACGTAGCAGGCAGACCACTAACAGCGCGGTTGAAACATACATCGTCAAAACTTTGCAGAGATTTTAGAGATTCTTTTATATTAACGATGTCATATGTGTATATAGAAAGGCGTAACTGCACCTTCTGGTTTTCATCGACGCGTATTCAAACATTCCAGGCGAGGTCCAAACATCTAGACTCTGCTCCACACAAACATCTAAACTCTGCTCCACACAAACATCTAGACTCTGCTCCACACAAACATCTAGACTCTGCTCCACACAAACATTTAAACTCTGCTCCACACAAACATTTAAACTCTGCTCCACACAAACATTTAAACTCTGCTCCACACAAACATTTAAACTCTGCTCCACACAAACATCTAGACTCTGCTCCACACAAACATTTAAACTCTGCTCCACACAAACATCTAGACTCTGCTCCACACAAACATCTAAACTCTGCTCCACACAAACATTTAAACTCTGCTCCACACAAACATCTAAACTCTGCTCCACTCCAAACACTCGCTGCCAAAGTGAATCGCGCTTTCTTTGCTCAGCGATTCGTCTTCAGTTCACATAGCCGATTGCAGATTGGTTAAACTGGATCATTCTACACGTGTCGATGTTCACTGATGTCTTTTACTTTGTGGGTTTTTTTGTCGTCCGGTTAAAATCGTTAAGTTCCAAAGGCGCGTGCTGGTCCCACCCACTGAACCCAGCGCACGAGCCGTCAGGAGCCCCGTGGTGTATCATCGGTGACGCGCGTTTCACCAGCACTGCTCAGGCCATGTACGGTCTACAGACAGGACACGCTTAAAACATGTATTTATTGATTGACTGATTCCTTGGCCGGTTGTTGACTTATCAAAGTAAACTTTATAGCATGAGCGTCGTGAACTCCACACGACTTCTGAAGGGCTCCTGTGGTATGTGGCACCAGGATGTTAGCAGTATGTCCCGCCTCAGACCTGCTTCAGTCCTGTAGTGATGGGATTTTCGGCTCTATTTTGAGATGCGGCTCTAATGGCTCTTCTTACTGTGGAGAGCCGGCTCTTTTCGGCTCCCAAACAGCTCCCCATATATATTTTTACATTATTCATTAATTAATAGCTTAAACCTAATTTTATAACATTTGGTTTCATTACTGACATTGTTAAGCAATTGTGATGAGTAAAAATGCTGCATAACAATGCTTTATAAATGAAACTTTTATTATAACCAATTATTAAATTATCACAAAATAGCACCAAAATAGAACGCAATACAGCTTGGCCAATTGCCTGCCGTTTCCACAAAAAAAGTGGAGATAACTTTTTTTTTCAGTGTTTTCCCACCACATTATTAACTGAAAGCTGCGTGGGATTGGTCAGATGTGTGGAGCACACGCTTGACATGCGGGCAGTGGAGATATTCTTTGCAGTGTTGTCCGAAACGATATGTGGTAGTATAAAGAAACACCCCTCAAAACAGGGGAAGGAACATTTACCTGACGAATTTTAATGTTGCTTTGTGTTCCAGGTTTGAAAAGTGCTAAAGTAGGCTAAAGTAGGCCTACTTGAAAATGTAACTGTATTTTGTTTCACAACAAATAGCTGTCTGACTGAATCGATGTGATAAAAAAGCGAATTATTTCGAATAATTTCGAGTATATGTATAAATATTTAAGTTTAAGGTGCTGGGAAATATTGAAAAGTGCTTGAATTCCACCTTGCAAAGGTGTATGAACCCGGCATACATAGCTTTGTTCATTGCGCTGGAGAGACCTCGGGTCCTCACGCAGGGGCGGAGCCACCGCGATTTTCGGCGCACGGACCCTCGCGCTGGTCGCGATGCCCCAAGTAGTATAAACTTAGCTTAGGCAGAAGCAGAGGAGGGAGAGGGAGAGACAGCGAGGCACCAAAGGACAAATAAAAACGATGTTGGAAAAAAACTGTGGCACTTGCAGAGCACAAGCGCAATACTGAAGGAAAAAGCGGCTCCCAAATAGGATCCTAAAACGGCTCCCATTGTGGAGCCGGTTCCAATCGTTCACTTCAAAGAGCCGGCTCTTAGAGCTGGATCGTTCGCGAACGACACATCACTACAGTCCTGCCTCTGTCCGTCTGCCTTCTCCACATCGTGCGTGCGTGGCCAGGCTCTTCCACATTTCCCCACTCCAGTTGTGAAGCTCATGTTCACACTGTAGGCACGTTCAGCAGTGGACAAGTCTCCACATAGCCACACTGAACACAGCTTCATACGCTTGTACTAACCAGTGTGTACTGGGAACACCCTAGGGCTGAACGATTTTGGAAAATAATCTAATTGCAATTTTTTATCTATAAATTGCGATTGCGATTTAAAATCGCGATTTTTTCCCATTGTTCCACTTCAGGAAACTCTGTTTCGGCATTTTTTATACAGCTCAGATACAGGGTTGCGGGAGGGGGGGGTGTAAACAGAGGCGGTCTTTGCATAGAGGCGTTGCTAGGCAATTGCCTTGGGCCCCTCCCAATGTAGGGCCCCCTTGTCTAGCTAAAGCCAGGTTCACACTACACGACTTTTCAGTCATCAGGTTTTTGTGCCGTTCGCACTACAAGACTGGTTGTGCTATAATCGCAAGTCTTTCAGTTGTTGTGGCTTTCACACTACATGACTGATCGGTGACGTGGGCTCACGAATTAAACGACTGGGGAATCGCCGACTCATCTGGCTGCCGTCCAAAACACGAGAACACGAAAATGAAACACTCGCGAGAACCAGCAACACCACGAAGAAAATAAAAACAACGTACATGTACTCCACATTTTCGTTATTATTATTTTTTTTACCGTTTAACCACCCCATAGTCCCAAATTGCCAGAATTATTTCATCTCTCCGTTGCAGTGAACATAGATATAGTCAATCACACTATTTCTCCAGTGCTGTCACAATAACTTAAACACAGTGTTGTAGTAAAGTTGTATGAAGCTAGACGCTGCTGTTGACTCACAGTCGCCGACTGGGCTAGATATGAAACATGCTAGATATTAAACATGCTAGATATCTGCCGGTCGTCTGCGATGAGTTGGCGGCCACTCGGCGAGCGTCTTTCAGCAGTTCACACTACACGACTGAGCGAGCGCCGAATGATCCCCGATTTGCGTCCGACCACAGTTTCTGTCGGCGATCTACAAAAACAGTCGGCGACTGAAAAACCAGCCTAAAATCTTGTAGTGTGAACCTGAACTTATTTCTCGCATATTAATGTTGATGGGCCCCCTAGCTAAATTCGCCTTGAGCCTCCAAATTGCTAAGTCCGCCACTGGGTGTAAAATGGACTAAATTTAAGTATTATTATTATATCGTGATCGATCGATCGCCATGTGGTTGGCGCCAGAGCGAACTACTAATTTTTTAGTCTAAAGCCTGGTTTATACTTTCGCGAGCGACCGTAGCGCGCGACTCCGCCCACCTCGCGCGACCCTGCGCGAGCGGTGTGATAGGTGGCGATAGGTGGCAGTGGAGAATAAAAAACCTCTGCAAAACCGGTGAAAGAACATTTTTACCTGACCAGAGACCGTATATATACACATCAGGCATCAAACGTAAATATGGCTTTGCGGTGTTGTCCGAAACGATACGTTAACAAATACGAGCCTCTTGTAATTCCAGGACGAAACATGAGAGAACGTGAAGACGTTAAGATTGGGCGTTTTGAAAATAAACAACCATTAAATAATGTGATAATGTGATAAAAAAGCGAATTATTTCGAATCATTTCGAGTATATGTATTAATATTTAACTTAATTATGTTTATCGTGCTGGGAAATATTGAACTGGACCTTGAAAGTGACGTACAAGTGCTTTAATTCCACCTTGTAAAGGTGTATGAACCCGGCAAACATGACTTTGTCCATCGCGCTTGTGACTACCCGATCCGTACACCCTGCCCGATCCGTACCGAGTATGCGCGAGAAAATGTGCGCATGCGCGTTGCGATTGGCCCAGGCACGTATCGGGCAGATATTTTGCGCATGCGTTAACACTTTACGACACTACTAGATGCGAAGTAGTGAACGGAGTCTGTGATCGTACGAGAAGCATTGTAATTAAAAAATGAAGGATTTCAGATTTTATGGCGAGTTAAAGGAGTATATCTCCCACGGTTTATTCAAATCGACTTGTGATAAAAATATGCGACGTGAAATTCGTCGTGTATCTGAAAACTTTATAGTTGAAAGTAAGTTAAATTCAAACCATGTTCCTAAGTTAACAGTCTGTCCTGTCGTGGAATATAAAGTTCTTATATATATATATATTCATAAATAACAATGGTGGAACGTTTTCTTTTTATGTTTAGATAACCGAATGTTTTACATCGGACCAAACAAAAAATATATGCGTTTGGTTATGTTGACTGAAGAGAAAAAGAGGTCTGCTCTGATCGAGTGTCATAATAACCCTGGCACCGGTGTTACCATCATGGTGTACGAGGCACTAGAGACAGGGTTATTGCCGGTTACTTTTGGCCTACCTTTTGTTTGGTCCGATGTAAAATATTCGGTTATCTAAACATAAAAAGAAAACGTTCCACCATAGTTATTAACTTTATATTCCACGACAGGACCGACTGTTAACCTAGGAACATGGTTTGAATTTAACTTACCTTTAACTATAAAGTTTTCAGATACACGACGAATTTCGCGTCGCATATTTTTGTCACAAGTCGGTTTGAATAGCTCCTTTATACTCCTTTAACGCGCCATAAAATCTGAAATCCTTCATTATTTTATTACAACACTTCCTGCACCCCGAACCAATGTTCTCCCCAATGTAACCAATGTATAAATCTATATTATATTATAATGTATGTGTATGTATGTATTAATCCGCAGTTACAATTATAATAAATATAATTTATTATTATTTCTATTATTATTTAATTGTTATTATTACTACTATTATTTTTAACTGTTTACAAAGGTGTCGTAAAATGTAACGGTAGTGTCGTAAAGTGTTAACGCATGCGCAAATATCTGCCCGATACGTGCCTGGGACAATCTCAACGCGCATGCGCACATTTTCTCGCGCATGCTCGGTACGGATCGGGCAGGGTGTACGGATCGGGTAGTCACAGCGCTGAAGCGCGGCGCACGCGCGAAGTTACAAAATTCGAGAGGTGCACGACCTCGCGAACGGACAGCGCGCGAGGCCCTCGCGCACAGCCACAGCGATTACGTCATTTTCGCCGCGGACCCTCGCGCAGCTCGCGGTAGAGGTCTGCGCGGGACTGCTTTTTTAATCCCGCTCCCGCCCGCTCCCGCTTGTTTTAGACCCGCTCCCGCCAAAAAATCGCTTGTTTTAATCCCGCTCCCGCCCGCACCTGCTTGTTTTAATCCCGCTCCCGCCCGCACCTGCTTGTTTTAATCCCGCTCCCGCCCGCACCGGCCAAAAAATCGCTTGTTTTAAAGCCGCACCCGCCCACTACATACACATTTCTGTCGCCCCCGCCCGCAATCCTAATATGAATTGAATTAATTAGATTTAGTACTTGAAATTTTCTTATGTATTTATTAAAACAGCAATATAGCGATTGATCGCGCTGTCCCATTTCTTATCACAGTCCAAACACATCCCGTTAGGTGACGTACACCAACACTTTCTGACATGTATCACAACAAGCCGATTTCCATCTCCATTAATTACAATGGAATATGACTTCCATACATCAGACTTTCCTGTAGGTGGCTTAATTGTGGTGTATTCGCCTGTTTTAATAGAATTTTCCACAGCTGAAACTGGTTGACCGTCTACAGCAGGGGTCGGCAACCTATGGCACGCGTGCCACCATTGGCACACCGAGGCATAGTCACTGGCACGCGACACGCTGGACCAGCATCAGCAAAAATATATATTTTATAATATAAATTATTATATTAATGGATTATACTTTCGCGAGTGACCGTAGCGCGCGACTCCGCACGCACACCTCGCGCGAACGGCGAAGGCGTTTAAACTTGGCGATCGATCGCGATATAATACTTTTTGTGTCGATTTACACCTCCCCCCCTCCTCGGTCAACAATTTAAACTCGCCGCCATAGTGTCACACTCATTGACTGGACATGTTAAAGTTGGCACTCCATGTCTCAAAGGTTGCCGACCCCTGGTCTACAGTCTCTGCCATTTCTGTATCAAAATGACAAAATGACGCACACTTCATGTTCACGTGATCAGTTGCTTAGCCAATATTTTGAATTAGTTTATTGCTTACTTACTGAATGATTAGTTGTTTTCGTCCTGTTCCTTATGCATGGAAATCATTGCGTTGTTATTATTATAATTTTCTAGACTATTAATTTGCGGGATTTTTCTACATGTATATGTGGTCCCGCTCCCGCATCGCCTGGACTAATTCAACTCCCGCTCCCGCCAATAACAATTAAATTCTGTCCCGCGCCGCAAGATATTCTGTCGGGACCCGCGGGATTACCGCGGGAGTGCAGACCTCTAGCTCGCGGCGCGTCAAGTATAAAACCAGGCATACTTTCACGAACGTCGCGAGCGTCGCTGCAGTGTTCTCCGAAACGATAGGTGGCGATAGGAGGCAGTGGAGAATAAAAAACCCCTGCAAAACCGGTGAAAGAACATTTTACCTGACCAGAGACCGTATATATACACATCAGGCATCAAACGTAAATATGACTTTGCAATGTTGTCCGAAACTATATGTGGTAGTATAAAGAAACACCCCTCAAAAAAAAGGGAATGAACATTTACCTGACGCATTTTAATGTTGCTTTGTGTTTCAGGTTTGAAAAGTGCTGGAATTTAGGCTAAAGTACATTAAAATGTTGAAATTACGTTAACAAATACGAGCCTCTTGTAATTCCAGGACGAAACATGAGAGAACGTGAAGACGTTAAGATTGGGCGTTTTGAAAATAAACAACCATTAAATAATGTGATAAAAAAGCGAATTATTTCGATTCATTTCGAGTATATGTATAAATATTTCACTTAATTATGTTTATCGTGCTGGGAAATATTGAACTGGACCTTTAAAGTGACGTACAAGTGCTTTAATTCCACCTTGTATAGGTGTATGAACCCGGCAAACATGACTTTGTCCATCGCGCTGAAGCGCGGCGCGCGCGCGAAGTTACAAAATTCGAGAGGCTTATTAAGACGCTCAATGCGTGAGAGTTGGCAACCCTGCAGGTATAGCAACATGGCTAAAATATGTGCGTGAGGGCATTTGGTAGCGCATATCCAGTGTGTTTAACAAAGCCATGAAGCCGGGCTTGTTCACTATATTAACGGGCATCATGTCTTTCACTATGAACTCCGTTACTGCCCGAGTTATTTCAGCGTGCCGCTTCGAATTACATCCATAAGGAGTTACACTTTCAAACGGTTCGGTCAGTGAACCCTGTCTGCTGGACCGCGGTCAAGCTATCCGCGCTTTCGCGATTCATCCGTGCTTTAAATCTTATTGCGCCTATATGCGTGATTTTACGGTATTTCGCTGCTCACCGCATACTAAAGCTGTATAAGCGCAGAGAAACACATTGGCGTATTTGAAGATGCAGCACTGGTCGTTGGCATTTTAGCCTTACAAATATCATACGAGGCTTTGTGGTGTTTTTTTTAATGCTGAAGGTTTGTAGTGTTACCTCGCGTCGTAGCAACAGTAGCAAGGCATGTTTTGCAGGGTACCTGACGTTGAGCAGCATCTTTTTAAAAGCCAAAGTAATTTCACACAACTTATGTGCTGCCCCTCTTTGGTATTAGACTTTCAGTTGTGTCAGCTTCTGTCGAGCCTGAAGCCATTGTGCAACAAGTTAAAGTGCGCTGTGTTAACTTCACTTCTCCACCTCCCTGCCTCCTGCTCGGGTTTGCTCCGTTCGTCCTCGGCTCGGCTCGCTCCCAAGTCACGTGACCAGTTTAAATCGCAGCCTGTGCGATTAGACAATCGCGTTTTAAAAAATCGCGAAATTATCGCAAATGCAATTAATCGTTCAGCCCTAGAACACCCCACTGGACCTGCTGGTTTGGCCCAGATGCACTGACCCCCGTCTAAAAGCCACAGTCTGACAGGTTCTTGTCACAGGGATCTGATTTGATATGTGAAAGTGGCTAGTTTCTGATGCCCACAGTCTCCAGATCAGCCAATTACCAATTACCACTCTTTACATAAGGGTCTTCTGTACAGAGAGGCTTTGGTTCAGTAGGGATATGGAATATACAAACAGCGCTATGTTGACATTAGGATTAAATGCAGTCCCCTCCTGTCTTAATAGACTTTCTTTTAATTGGGTGAAAGCAGCAAACTGTTGATGTAAGCGCTTTTTGACAACATGTGTTGTGAAAAGCGCTATACAAATATATTTGATTTGATTTATGAATCTTTTATTGCAACCAAAGCCTTTTTGCCACCAGCTGAAGTCCTGTCTCACGTCTTCGTGTGATGAGTGTCTCACGTCTTCATATGATGGATAGTGTTTCATGTCTTGATGCGATGATAGTGTCTCACGTCTTCATGTGATGATAGTGTCTCACGTCTGAGTCCGAGTGCCTCCATCGCCTGTGTTGCTCTGATTTGTTCCTTCTGTTTTCATGCTTGCCAAACACTTCCTTCAGGTTCAGGACCGAAGCCAGACTGGGCGGTGTGTGTGGAAACAGCCTGACATATGAGGACCTCTGAGCTTTTGGGTGTGATTGTGGGAACAATACAAAACAGGGATGTCTGTTCGATTTGATAAGCTGACCGACAGAACAAAGAGAAACAAAGAGCTTTGATTTGACTATCACGCTTGTGTAACACAGATCAAACCCTTTAAAAAGCTCTACCCCCTTCTGTTAGGTTAATGTGTTTACACACACTTTACTCGTGATTTACACAGGCTGGCATAAGCTCAAAGGCCAATTGAACAAGGCTGACACAGCTTTCACATAAAGTCTCCTCCCCCGAGTTAAGCACAGAAATGTTCAGACGTTAATGCTGGTCCAACACTGAACCTACAAATCTCAATCAGTCACTGTTTGATAGCTGAAGTCATTGTTTTATTTGGTTCCATAGATCAACATCCCACTCCCGAGGTTTTTGTATTTCAACCACTTTGTGTTGTGTAAACTTTAATAGTATTGTTTTGTGAATACCGTTTTACAGGTACTCATATTTGCCTGAGAACTTACCCATTAAGTTAAAAAGTTATTGCATCATTCTTAACATAATGTTGTCTGACAGATTTTGTTTATAACATATGTAACGCTGAATGCAGGCTGAAGGACAGGGCAGTTTTCAGGGTGCAAACACTGACGTTCGTTTATTTAAATGGATTGTGCAGGGAGATATCTCCCTTTACACCCCACCCCCCTGCATTTAAATGTATTAAATTTATATATGTTTATAGGATTGAATAATTGAATAAACAATAAACAATAAAGTATCAATAGTCCTCCAAAGAGAGGGGGTAGTGGTGGGGAAAAAATAATAATAAAAAAAATTTAAAAATGGACAGACGGCACACATTTAACATTTACGCTTGACAGACGTACGTGAGACTTATATAAAGATGAGCACAGGACGCTACACACACACACACACTTACTTTATACACATAATCTAACAAGCACCGCGTGAAACACATTAGACTAATGGCACAAGTGAACACACACACACACCCAGTCACACCCCCCAATGTACATACACGGACACGGACTATGTCCACACATGCCCAAAGGGAAGGGTCCGGGGCTGTAACGTGACAATATACTGTCATGTGAAAAAAATTAGGACACCCTATGAAAGCCTGCATAGTTTTTATTGATATTTTTTACATGTGGATTTTTAATATAAATTTTAACAATACGGAGGGATCCAAGTAATATTCCTAAACAATTAAAATTAAAAAAGGTCTTTTTACAACTTTCTGTAAAATTTTATTTAAAAAGAATGCATTTTCTGGTGAGGAATAAAATAGGACAAATCCACATATTGTCCCACTTACAATAGATCACACACAGGTGCATCACATCAGGTGAAGAGCAGTGTCAGCCAATCACTACTGAGAAGGGAAGAGGTAAAGATGCTGATATTTTCCATTGTTGTAAGTTTTGTGCTCCAGTACCGATCAGAGCAAACGAACAACGAAGCAGTATTAATTACTGAGACATCTGCTGCATATATTGGGAGCAGCAACAACTGGCTATGTACTGGGAAATATTTACTCTGAAATGTTTACTCTGAAACACATAAGCCTGAATCCCTGCTGCCATTTTTGAACATGGCCAATTCAATTCATAATAAATAAATCAACAGATCCGTTGCTCATGGAGAGAGCTCTCTGCACAGTGGGGGATCTCTGGGGGTGTCCAGAAACCTCACATTCCTGCTGCTTCGTCCTGGTCTAGCTCATCTCCTCCATGATGCCACCTTGAGGGCTGTCACAATACTGCAGGAAAGAGAGAAATCATTCCAAACACTGTAGGTTAGAGTATGTCATAGATTACTGTAGGTTAGAGTATACTATAGTGTACTGTACTGTAGGTTAAAGTATACTACAGAGCACTGTACTTTAGGTTAGAATATATTATAGAGTACTGTACTGAAGGTTAGAATTACTATAGAGTGTACCAGTGGCGAACCATACTTACTGGCCATGGGCCTTCACTAGACATGGCCAAATGTAAAAATGTCCGTAGTATTAAAAACACGTCCATACAACTGTTGTCATAATTGTGTGTACTATGTGCAACGTACCTACACAACTTCTGCATCATTTAACCACCAAATGAGTCAGTTAGAAGTTCAAACATCACAATTAATTCACAAATGTCAGCAAATTATTAATAGCTGAACATTTATTATAAACATATCTAGCAACCCTCAATTAAAAAACACTCACCACAGCCGATCACTTGAATACAAAATCCATCCTCCTTTCTTTCTGAACGAACTGCTCAATGACGCGATCATACAGCTGCTCCTTGCCTTTTAATTCCAAAACAAGCTCCTTTTCGATAGCAATTGAAGCCAGTGCAGACAGTCTGGACTGTCCTGATGTGTTCCTCGCGTAGGTCTTAATACGTTCAAGTGCAGAAAACGTTCTTTCCACAGAAGCAATTGAAACCGGAATAGTTAGAATTAAACTGGTAAGTAAATATAGCTGGCGCATGCTGTCACTAAGTCCATTGCGTTGAAGGAAGATGTGGAGGTCAGTTGGAGATTTGCCTTGAAATTCGTTCATAGAGTACATCACGGAGAGTTCGGTTTTCAGCCGCGGCAGGTCAAAATGAGGCCCGAAGCTGTCTGCCAGGCATGAGAAAGCAGCATCAGGGAAAGAATTCTTAAAGTTACTGAACTGCTGTGGGTCCAGGACTGAAAGAAAAGAAAGTTTTTCATGATCTTTAAACCGGTCCTGCACTTGATTTAGAATACTATCTAAAATCTGTTCATGTAGCGCCCTGTAGTGTGCACGAGCATTCGTGTGGGTTCTCCGTCCAGTTGGCTCTCCGGTCTCTGCCACCGTCGCATCATATATTTGATCGAAATGTTCTCTCTGCTGCTCAATAAAAGTGCAAAACTCCTCCACCTTAGCTAAGCAAAAGTCCATGTCAAAACACTTACTCTGTGAAATATCAAAAAGTACGTCAGCATGGTCAAAGATATCCTTGAAGGTCACAAGAAAAAAGTTGAAGTCAAAGTTTTCCAGGTGTGATAAGTAGCCATCTGCACTGTGTATTGCATTGTGTTCAAAGTCCTCATGATGCTCAATGATGTACTTAAAAATATCCTTAAGAGCATCCTTCTTCTCAAAGACAGTGCAGACGAGTTTTGAAGTTAAATTCCATCTGGTAGGTGCCACACGTCGCAGTCTTTTTTGGCAAATTTCGTCAAGCAATTGGGTATGTTTAGGTGATTTAGAAAAGAATGCTGTCAGGTCGGTAAGGTGTGAGAAAAAAATTTTGCATTCACGTATTTTTGCAACACCCTGAGACATGACCAAATTAAGAGGGTGAGCATAGCAATGTATGAAAAGCGCCTGTGGAATCTTTTCTTTAACCTTAGCTTGAACTATATTCAGCCCTGATTCCATAACGGCCGTGCCATCATAACACTGTGCCACGACTTTACCTGCGCATTCAAACTCTTCTAAACACTTGATAACAGGCTCTGCAAGGTCACGAGCCCGTTTATTTTTTGTGACGTCTTCGAATGTGACGAATCTCTCCTTGACTCCGTCCTCTGTGACGTAGCGCAGAACCACGGACGATTGTGTCGTATTGCTGACGTCAGCCGTTTCGTCCACCATTACCGCAGTAAAGGCTGCGCCCTTTATTTCATCTTTGATGCTTTTTCCAATTACTTCAGCAACCGCATTTATCAAGTCATTCTGAATGGTACCCGAGGCGCCAGTGAACACCTCAGATGTGGATAAATGATTATGTAAATCCTTGTCATATTCTGCCAAAAATGAAAGCAACTCCATGTAGTTACCACGGTTTGCGGACTCACTTTCGTCGTGGTCTCTAAATGGCAGTTCTTGTTTCCCTAAAAAGATCACGCAGTCGATTAGACGCTTTAAAATCTCCCTGTTTTTTCTCACCCGCTCGTTGTGCGTCTCCGTTTCTCTCCACCGCTGTCCGTTCAGCTGCGGCTCGATTCTTGCGTCTCCAAACGTTTTCGACAAAACTACTGACTTCAGGTGACCTGCAGAATTCTGGTGTTTCTGAGCAGCCTTGGTTAAGCAGCTCAAATTGTCGAAGCCCGTGTTACTCCACACACCGCTGTCGCTGGTAGAGAAGAGCAAACAGTCCCAACAGAACAACTTTCTGCGCTGCTCTGAACCCGTTAGCCATGGGTAGCGCTGCCAGTTGCTAGCTTGAAAATGACGAACGTAGCCTTTCGCCGCTTGTGTTATAATTTGAAGATGAGGTGTTGGTCTCCCTTTTCTTACAATATCCAATTTTGCACTGAATGACCGTCTTGAAAATGGTGTTGTTAGCAAATCGCTTACAATATCCTGCGACTCCATCCCCACGGTAGTGCTGGCTAGGAGCTGCTAACTAGCTAAACACCAACCACGCAGAATTGACGCGAGGACCAGCGAGAATACCCTGAGACCATTGGACACGCCCCCACCATTCTAATTCGGAATATGATTGGTTGATTAAGCTGCCAATCTATAATAAAAGCGCTCTCTCTCTCTCTCTCTCTCTCTCTTTCTCTCTCTCTCTCTCTGTAAAAGGCAAGAGTATGCGACAGATAAACAGAAGTTCCTGGGGGATGTCCTTTCTCTCTTTTACGGTGTGAAATATGCTGAATGGTTGATTTTTTTCATTTCAGGTTTTTTTTTGGAGGTGAAAGCCGATTTAGAGGGAAAAAAATTATTATTTACATATATTACATATAATATATAAAGCATCTTTTTCAATACCCTTCAGAGAAGGCCTTGAAGGCCCTGACGGTTTGCCACTGGAGTATACTATACTGTAGGTTAGAGTATACTAGAGTATACTATATATTAGAGTGCATGTATTTCTTAAATTTTTTATCATTTATTTTACACCTAATCATTTTATATACATGTTCCTATTCCTCCATGATTTCTTGTGCTTTGTGACAACATATGTTGTGAAAAGCGCTATACAAATTTGATTTGATTTGATCTTGTTTAGGAATATGTAAGCAGAGATTACACAGGTCTATTATTGAAACCTTTGTAGCTCATTTTTTGTATAATAATGAATTAAAACATAAAACATATACCAACTCCCAAAATACAAGCAACATTTTAATTGTCCCACCAGGGATAATAACATACTGCTACACTGTTCTGAAAAATGCCTATCGCTCCATGCCCCACGCAGCTCTGGGACACTCGGATCACTGTCTGGTTCACCTTATTCCTACCTACAGGCAGAAACTAAAATCTGTAAAGCCTGTAGTGAAAACAGTGAAGTGGACCAGGGAGGCTAAGCAAGACCTACAGGACTGCTTTGAGTGCACTGACTGGAGTGTTTTTGAAGCCGCTACGGACAATCTGGATGATATGACTGTCACATCCTATATTAGTTTTTGTGAAGAAAAAACCTACTGCACATTCAGAAACAACAAGCCATGGTTCACAACCAAATTCAGCCAGCTTCATCAGGCTAAGGCAGAGGCTTACAGAAGTGGGGACAAAGCTCTGTACAAGAAGGCCAAAAACACACTGACCAGGGAGATCAGAGTGGCCAAAACATGCTATTCTGGAAAGCTGAGAAAACAGTTTCAGCCCACGACCCAGGATCAGTGTGGAGAGGCCTTCAACACATTACCAACTACAGAAGACCACCCCCTCGCAGATGCAAACAAAGGCTGACTACCTTAACAGTTTTAGGTTTGAGCAGGACACATTCACACCTCTTCACACCCCTACAGCACCATCTACATTCACCACCACCTACAATACCTACTCCATCTCTCCCCCCACCACCACTCAAGCTGTACTCACAATATGTGAAGCTGATGTGAGCCGACTGTTTCAGAAACAAAAGACCATCATCCCAGTCCCCAAGAAACCCTCCATCACAGGACTGAATGACTACAGGCCCGTTGCTCTTACGTCTGTGGTCATGAAGTCCTTTGAACAACTGGTGCTGGCCCACTTGAAATATGTCACAGGACACCTGCTGGACCCCCTGCAGTTTGCCTACCGGCCAAAAAGGTCAGTGGATGATGCAGTCAACATGGGTCTGCATTTCATCCTGCAACATCTGGACTGCTCAGGGGTGTACGCAAAAATTCTGTTTCTTGATTTCAGCTCGGCGTTCAACACCATCATCCCAGGCATTCTGTCCACCAAACTCTCCCAGCTCAATGTCTATCCTGCCATGTGTCAGTGGATCACCAGCTTCCTGACAGACAGGAAACAGCAGGTGCAGCTGGGAAAAGTCACGTCCTCCACACAGTCTATCAGCACTGGTGCTCCTCAGGGATGTGTGCTCTCCCCACTTCTCTTCTCTCTCTACACCAATGACTGCACATCTAACGACCCATCTGTTAAACTCCTGAAGTTTGCTGACGACACTACAGTCCAGAGGCGTCGCGCAAAATTCTGGGGCCCCACCGCAAGGAGGCAATGAGGAGGCCCGTGCGTGAGCTAAAATCTCACGAGCGACCGTAGCGCGCGACCCTGCGCGAGCGGTGTAGGCGTTTATACTTTCGCGAGCGTTGCGAGCGTCACTGCAGTGTAAATATGGCTTTGCAGTGTTGTCCGAAACGATACGTTAACAAATACGAGCCTCTTGTAATTCCAGGATGAAACATGAGAGAACGTGAAGACGTTAAGATTGGGCGTTTTGAAAATAAACAACCATTAAATAATGTGATAAAAAGCGAATAATTTCGAGTATATGTATAAATATTTAACTAAGTTTAACGTGCTGGGAAATATTGAAATGGACCTTGAAAGTGATGTACAAATGCTTTAATTCCACCTTGTTAAGGTGTATGAACCCTGCAAACTTTGTTCATCGCGCTGAAGCGCGGCGCGCGTGCGAAGTTACAAAATTCGAGAGGTGCACGACCTCGCAAATCGACAGCGCGCGAGGCCCTCGCGCACGGGCGGAGCCACAGCGATTATGTCATTTTCACCGCGCAGACCCTCAAGTATAAACCAGGCTTAAGCGTGGGGGAAAACATTAACATCACCCAGGAGGATGACTAAACAAACTCGTCCTAAGGTGGGGCCCACCTGTGTTCGGGGCCCCCCCGCAGTGCGTGCCTTGCGTGCCCCTCCCCTACGCCAGTGCTACAGTCATCGGACTAATCCAGGACGACGACGAGTCTGCATACAGACAGGAAGTCGAACGACTGATGTACTGGTGCAGTCAGAACAACCTGGAGCTGAACACGCTCAATACTGTCGAGATGAGAGTGGACTTCAGGAGACACCCCCCCCCCCCCCCCCCCCAGCACTGTTGCCCCTCACAATCTTCAACAGCCCTGTGTCTACTGTAGAGTCCTTCAGGTTCCTGGGCACCACCATCTCGCATGACCTGAAGTGGGAGCCCAACATCACCTCCATCCTCAAAAAGGCCCAGCAGAGGATGTACTTCCTACGCCAGCTGAGGAAGTTAGATCTGCCTCAGGAGCTGCTGATCCAGTTCTACACTGCAGTCATTGAGTCCATCCTGTGCACGTCCATCACAGTGTGGTTTGGAGCAGCCACAAAGCAGGATAGGAACAGACTGCAGAGAACAGTGTGGACTGCTGAGAAGGTCATCGGTGCTTCTCTGCCCTCCATTCAGGACTTGTACTGCTCAAGAACCAGGAAACGGGCAGAGAAAATCATCACAGACTCCTCACATCTGGGTAACCACGTTTCAGCTCCTCCGATCTGGCAGACGCTACAGAACTCTGTCCACTATGACCGTCAGACACAAGAACAGCTTCTACCCACAGGCCATCACCTTCATCAACAACTGATCACCAGACACCCATCACCCAGACCATATACACCATAAACAACTATTATCACTCCTATTCTATCACTGCATTATTGCACCTTATTCATGATCATTCATGTTTACACTGCTATTGTTGCACTATTTAATATGTATACTATTTTCATATTATTATGGGACCACTGTAAAGTCCTTAGACTATGTATATAGTTTATACTCTTGTTATTCTGTATATTGTGTTTTGTTATATGTAAAATATCTGTAAACTGGAGACACAAACAGCCGTAAACAAATTCCTTGCGTGTGCGAACACACTTGGCAAGAAACCTGAAAAAAAAATTGAAAAAGTTGGACTGGAGCCAGACATATTTATTAGAACACAGATTTATAATTACAACGGTACTTTATACACAGACACAGAAAGCACGGCTAGAAAGTTCATGGCTTCAGATGCAGAAGGTTCTCGAGAGCTTTGGCCACTTGCTCGGCATCCATGTTGTCCAGGGCAACGCTGCGCTCTTTCCCAAACGCTGAAACACAAAGACGCATCAGTGAGCAGCGGCGTTCCCACGCGCGTGTCCGCGGCGCCGCGCGTGCCCGCGTCTTACCGTAGCGCGCCCACAGGCGGGGCTGCGCTCCCGAGCACTCGCGCACCAGCACGGGGAAGTCGGGGTTCGCCGTCTTTAACGTCACGTAGTGCTGGTTCACAAACTCCCTGATCAAAGATCACAAACACAAACATTTAGAGCCACTGTTGTAAGATACAAACAGATGGTTTACGGCCGTAACGCGTTTGTGGAGTGTGATGTCTGTTTAATGTGTATTGTGAGTGGTGTGTGTGGTTATGTAAATGTTAATAGTCTGGTCGGCAGCTGTGTGCTCACACACGGCGGGTGATCACAGACGGACTGTAGCTCGTCTGTAGTTGTGATGAACATAGTCAGGTGAACTTAGTCTTCCTAAACACATCGCTCGTGTTGTGGTAGCGGCCACAGACAGCTAACTTTACACAATAAACACATTTAATCGTCTGTTATCGTTACCTTGCTCCCTGACTCGCAGCTGATGTCTGACACATGTGCAGACGGACTTCTCGGAGGTTTTTTGCAAGGTTAGATCCAATAGCTCTCACCACGGCGGCCGCCATACTGCCCTCTGTCCACGGTCTTCTTCGTGTGAGCAGACGGACGGTCACCTGCCCCCTACTGCCCCCTACTGGACGGTCTACTGCCCTCTACTGCCCCCTACTGCCCCCTACTGGACGGTCTACTGCCCTCTACTGCCCCCTACTGGACGGTCTCGTCTCCTCTACTGGCCCCTACTGCCCCCTACTGGACGCGGTCAACACCTGCGCATATTTTTCTAAAAGTAGAAATGTAATACCGACAGTAAGAGTTTGTAATGAATCGACCCTTCTCTTGAATATAGAGTGAACTTTATTTCCTCACCGTCAGTTAGAGTTTACTAAATTGTGCACGCATACAGTTTAGTTGGTATTATGTGTCATACCTGCGCAGCAGAAAATATGAAAACGGGGGCGTGTGTACGCGCATGCGCACTCCGGCACGATAGGTGGCGCTGTGGTTCGTGACGCGGTAACTGGGACGGGCGAGCGGCGGAGAGACGCTAACCTTCGCGCATGCGCACTAACCCTAGCGCGGAAGAGTGTGTACGCGCATGCGCACTAACCCTAGCGCAGAGGAGTCGACGGTGTTTGCGTCGTTGTTTGTTTTCCCGGGACCAGCAGCTGTTTGTGGACTGAACGTGAGGCGGTTTCGGCGGCAGGATGCCCGAACGCGAATGTAAGTGCGGGGCGAACCGCGCCAGTGTGGCGGCGGCTGGAGCGTTTGTGTCGTGTTGTGTCCTGTAGGCCCGAGTGGAGCCGCGGTCTGGAGTTCACACCTGACCGACCCTGGCGACACCAATCCCGGCTACTGGACGGCCGAGTGGCGTGTGTTTGTAGCGTCTTTAACCCGTATTTCCCTGATTTAATTAAATCCGTAATTTCCTTCGTGATCAATAAAGTGTTTGTTGTGTTCCTTCATTAACTGGGTGTTGGTGTTGGGTCAAATGTAGCGTGTGTTTGGTGTGTTTCAGCCGAGCTGTATTCCAACCCGCTGGCCCCGGACCACCATGAAGTGGAGGACCACCGAGCCGCGCTGCAGTGAGTCACGGGCTCGCATCTGGAAAATAGACGTTATCTACATGATTGACACACAAGTCATGTGTGGTTTCACATCGCAAACTCCAAATAGTTCTTTTGAGGGAATTACCTGCTAGTGTCAAAGCTGAGGGCTCTTCACTGAGACTTAAATGTGTTTTCAGTGTATTATCAGTGACTAGATTCACTAGAGTAACACCAGAGAGATGAACACACATTTGTTTTATTTATTTCTTGTAAAGTGTCCTTGAGTGTTATGAAAGGCACTTATAAATAAAATTTATTATTATTATTATTACACTGATGTTATCCTGTGCCCTCACTGGCTGGACTCCCAGATACATGTAATAATCTGTAATGTTTAGATCCAAGCTGACCAATGAAGACTTCAGGAAGCTGCTCATGACCCCGCGGGCAGCCCCGCCCTCGGCTCCGCCCTCAAAGTCACGGCATCATGAGTAAGTAGAGGGGATTTGTTCACAGCATCATTTAATCTCTGAATCACCCCCACTCTGTGGTTTACACTAGAGGTCTGCGCGGGACTGCTTTTTTAATCCCGCTCCCGCTTGTTTTAGACCCGCTCCCGCCAAAAAATCGCTTGTTTTAATCCCGCTCCCGCCCGCATCGGCCAAAAAATCGCTTGTTTTAATCCCGCACCCGCCCACCACATACACATTTCTGTCGCCCCCGCCCGCAATCCTAATATGAATTGAATTAATTAGATTTAGTACTTGAAATTTTCTTATGTATTTATTAAAACCGCAATATAGCGATTGATCGCGCTGTCCCATTTCTTATCACAGTCCAAACACATCCCGTTAGGTGACGTACACCAACACTTTCTGACATGTATCACAACAAGCCGATTTCCATCTCCATTAATTACAATGGAATATGACTTCCATACATCAGACTTTCCTCTAGTTGGCTTAATTGTGGTGTATTCGCCTGTTTTAATAGAATTTTCCACAGCTGAAACTGGTTGACCGTCTACAGCAGGGGTCGGCAACCTATGGCACGCGTGCCACCATTGGCACACCGAGGCATAGTCACTGGCACGCGACACGCTGGACCAGCATCAGCAAAAATATATATATTTTAATATAAATTATTATATTAATGGATTATACTTTCGCGAGTGACCGTAGCGCGCGACTCCGCACGCACACCTCGCGCGAACGGCGGAGGCGTTTAAACTTGGCGATTTTTTTTTGTGTCGATTTACACCTCCCCCCATCCTTGGTCAACAATTTAAACTCGCCGCCATAGTGTCACATTCATTGACTGGAAAAATTTTAAAGTTGGCACTCCATGTCTCAAAGGTTGCCGACCCCTGGTCTACAGTCTCTGCCATTTCTGTATCAAAATTACAAAATGACGCACACTTCATGTTCACGTGATCAGTTGCTTAGCCAATATTTTGAATTAGTTTATTGCTTACTTACTGAATGATTAGTTGTTTTCGTCCTGTTCCTTATGCATGGAAATCATTGCGTTGTTATTATTATAATTTTCTAGACTATTAATTTGCGGGATTTTTCTACATGTATATGTGGTCCCGCTCCCGCATCGCCTGGACTAATTCAACTCCCGCTCCCGCCAATAACAATTAAATTCTGTCCCGCGCCGCAAGATATTCTGTCGGGACCCGCGGGATTACCGTGGGAATGCAGACCTCTAGTTTACACTGTGGTCTGAAACACTGGTGGAGTGTTAATCCTGTTTCAGATGTTTGTTTCTTTTCTCTCTTTGGGACTGACTTTAACTGTCAGGGTCAAAGATGCACCTAAATGGCTGAAGTGTGAGCTCCCTGCACTACAGCTGCCCTGCGTTTGTGGTTGTGTGTGTTTTCTCCTGAGCTCTGAGCACTAAACATGCTGCTTGGGTTCCTCTGTATTTCCAGAATGCCACGGGAGTACAACGAGGACGAGGACCCTGCTGCTCGCAGAAGGAAGAAGAAGAGGTGAGAGTCCCGACGTTGATCCGGTCCCACGGGTGTCGGCCGCCCGGTCCAGCAGGGCTGATGTGCGTGTGTTTTTCTCACACAGCTACTACGCGAAGCTCCGTCAGCAGGAGCTGGAGCGTGAGCGTGAGCTGGCGGAGAAATACCGCGACCGTGCCCGCGAGAGACGTGACGGCGTGAACAAGGACTACGAGGAAACGGAGCTGATCAGCACCACGGCAAACTACCGGGCAGTGGGCCCCACAGCAGAGGCGTAAGAGTGTGTGTGTGTGTGTGTGTGTGTGTGTGTGTCTGTACGTGTACCACAGTCTCACGTGTTCTTCTGTTTTCTCAGGGATAAATCGGCAGCAGAAAAGAGGCGACAGTTGATCCAGGAGTCTAAGTTCTTGGGTGGAGACATGGAGCACACTCACTTGGTGAAGGGGTTGGACTTCGCCCTGCTGCAGAAGGCAAGCAGCTCAGATCCCAGCACACTGGAACCACAGCAACACTGTAGCCTGCCACAGAAAAACAATCATTCTTTACATTTATGCACTGATGCATTTGAACAATTATCTATTATAAAAATGCATCACTGATAATAAAATAGTATTAATCTTTTGTAGAGAGCACCACCTGTATCTTGACTTGTATGAAAACTAAAGTTTGTGGTGCTTCAAGGTCTCATTACGTTTTGTTTTGTAGGTGAGAGCTGAGATCACCAGTAAGGAGCGGGAGGAGGAGGACATGCTGGAGAAAGCACAGAAGGAAGTGAAGTAAGTCTGATAATCATTATCTGATTGTCTGATTGTTTCAGTTATTACAGCACCTGCAAACGTGTTTCCAGCTCAGGGCACAGTGGATGATACATAGAGGGTCACATGTCTGATATACTGATCTAGATCATGAGGCCCACATATCTGATTTACTGGGCAGTGATTATGCAGCTGTGTAAGTGGGTGTGTGGTTTGTGCTTTTAGGAAAGATGAAGACCCTGAGCAGAAGATTGAGTTTAAGACCCGTCTAGGTGAGTGTTCTAAAAGGTGCCTTTAAACATATGAACATCCAGGTCCCCACAGAGGTGTTCACTTCCGTGTGTGTGTGTGTGTTCCACAGGGAGGAACATTTACAGGATCTTGTTGAAAGGGCGTCAGATGGAGCGTAACGAGCTGTTTCTGCCGGGCCGCATGGCCTACGTGGTGGACCTGGAGGACGAGTACGCCGACACGGACATCCCCACCACGCTGATCCGCAGCAAAGCGGACTGTCCCACCATGGAGGTACCTGGCCCCGCCCACACACAGACCACACCCACACAGGCCACACCCATATGCTCACCGCCACCACCATCTGCTTGTCTTTCACTAACACACTGACAGGTGTGTGCACGTGTAGGTGTCTCCACACTGACAGGTGTGTTTGCGTGTGAGGTGTCTCCACACTGACAGGTGTGTTTGCGTGTGAGGTGTCTCCACACTGACAGGTGTGCGTGTGAGGTGTCTCCACACTGACAGGTGTGCGTGTGAGGTGTCTCCACACTGACAGGTGTGCGTGTGAGGTGTCTCCACACTGACAGGTGTGCGTGCGTGTGAAGGTGTCTCCACACTGACAGGTGTGCGTGCGTGTGAAGGTGTCTCCACACTGACAGGCGTGCGTGTGAGGTCAATCAATCAATCAATCAAATTTTATTTATATAGCGCTTTTTGCAACAGTTGTTGTCACAAAGCAGCTTTACAAGTGCCGAGTCCTAGCCCCCAGTGAGCAAGCCAAGGGTGACAAGTGGCAAGGAAAAACTCCCTAGTTTTTTTGCATGAGAAAGAAACCTTGAGAGGAACCAAGACTCAGGGGGGGAACCCATCCTCCTCTGGCCGACACCAGTCACCATGACAACAACAACAATTTAGACAGAAAGAAGGAAAGAAAAGGAAAAAGATGTAATAATGTCCATCATGGTGTAGGCATTCGGTTAGGCAGGAGGTGGCTGGCCCAGGATGGATCGCTTGTCTCTCCTCATCTCATTATTCCTCAAGCAGGCGGGCAGCCATGTGGAGAAATGAAACAGGGAAAATTAGCGCTGTACGGGGACATATACAGGACAGGTGAAATTATAAACATTTCTGGAGTGTGGCAGCAACTCCGGCATTAAGTTAAATTATTACAGCCTAGCTAAAAAGGCAGAACCAGAAGGTAACATAGGCTTGGGGGCATTCTGAGACAATGGCATTACAAGAAAAGTCTCTTCCCCCTGCTGTTACCTTGTTAATTTTTGGAACTAATAACAGACCAGCACCCTGTGATCTTAGTGGACGTGGGGGTTCATGGTAGGAAATAAGTTCCTGAAGGTATTCAGGAGCAAGCCCGTGCAATGCTTTATAAGTTAATAAAATAATTTTAAAGTCAATATGGAATTTAACTGGGAGCCAATGCAGGGCTGATAGGACTGGACTGATAGGCTGAAATTTTCTAGTTCTGGTCAGAACCCTGGCTGCGGCATTCTGGTCAGAACCCTGGCTGCGGCATTCTCCACACTGACAGGTGTGTAGGTGTTTCCACACTGACAGGTGTGTAGGTGTCTCCACACTGACAGGTGTGTAGGTGTCTCCACACTGACAGGTGTGTAGGTGTCTCCACACTGACAGGTGTGTAGGTGTCTCCACACTGACAGGTGTGTAGGTGTCTCCACACTGACAGGTGTGTAGGTGTCTCCACACTGACAGGTGTGTAGGTGTCTCCACACTGACAGGTGTGTAGGTGTCTCCACACTGACAGGTGCGTGTGTGAAGGTGTCTCCACACTGACAGGTGCGTGTGTGACGGTGTCTCCACACTGACAGGTGTGCGTGCGTGTGAAGGTGTCTCCACACTGACAGGTGTGTGTGTGAGGTGTCTCCACACGTGTTAATGTTTCTCACTCTGCTCCAGGCTCAGACAACTCTCACAACCAACGACATTGTGATCAGCAAGCTCACCCAGATCCTGTCCTACCTGCGCCAGGGCACCCGTAACAAGAAACTCAAGAGGAAGGAGAAAGGTAGCTGCCGTCTCTGTAACTGCCGTCTCCGTAGCACCACTTGTAGCCCCCAGCTGAAGAACTTCTGTCTGATCATTTCCTGTTTGTTGTGGTTTCAGGGAGAATCGATGAGCGTAAAGCCCCAGAGGCCGACTTGAAGTGAGTACACACACACACACACACACACACACACACACACACACATACACACACACACACACACACAACCCAGAGCTCTCTCTCCACACACACACACACCACATTACTGCAGGCACCCTGCTCTCTGCCTCTGTCAGTAAACTAGAGTTTTGAACTCTTCTGTGTGGATGGAATGATTGTCTTTACTAGAGGCAGTAGTGTTATGAACCAAGTTATGAACATTTTCCTTTTAAGGTTTTTGTATTTCATAGTTTTAAAACATTCTTTGATTTGTCAATCTAAATGTCAATTTATTTATAAAGCACGTTTAACACATTAGTTGACCAAAGTGCTGAACAGATTCAGAAACTTAAAATTTACAATACATGAGCTAAAAACAATAACCATTGTAATCATTAATTACATAAAAGCCATAGAATAATAATGAGTTTTAAGCCTAGATTTAAAACTTGAAAGAGTAGGTGCCAATCGAATCTGCAGCGGTAACGGTCCAGAGTTTCGGGCGGCTACTACAAATGCTCGGTCCCTCCTCTGCTTCAGCCTAGTTTTGGGAACAACCAGCTGAAGCTGATCTGCAGATCTTAGGGGCCGAGCTGGAACATAGCGCACAAGCAGTTCCATTATATAACTGGGTGCTAACCCATTAAGAGGCTTGTACACTAAAAGCAAAATTTTGAACTGTATTCTAAAAGCCACTGGGAGCCAATGAAGTGAAGCCAGTACAGGAGTGATATGTTCCCTCTTCGACATACGTGTCAATAACCTCGCAGCAGCATTTTGTACCAATTGTAGCTTGGCAGTCAAGGAATGACCAACACCAACATATAGAGAGTTACAATAATCGAGTCTTGTAGAAATAAAAACATGAATTAGAGAAAGATAAAAATGGCTTGATTTTGGCTAGTTGTCTTAATTGAAAGAAACTAGACTTAACTACTGCATTTATCAGCTTATCAAATTTAAAACCATCATCAAATATTACACCCAGGTTTTTGACTGATGACTGGGTAAAAGTCTGCCAATGTCCCAGGTTCCATTGGGGGTTAAATGCTGCTCTGTCTTGGCCAAATAAGATAATTTCAGTCTTGGTCTCGTTTAAGTTAAAAAAAATTAAAAGCCATCCATGCTTTTATTTCATCAAGGCAACTCAATAAAGTAGTCAAAGCTGTGCCATCCTGCTTATTTAAAGGTAAGTAAATCTGAGTGTCGTCGGCATAACAATGAAAGGAGATGCCGTACTTTCTAAAAATGGCTCACAAAGGCAGCATATACAGCGTAAATAAAAAGGTGCCCAATATCGATCCCTGAGGAACCCCACACGAGAGAGATGCTGCTAATGACACAAACTCCCCACTGCTAACCACAAAACTCCTATCCGATAAATAGGACCAAAGCCACTCAAGGGCAAGGCCTTTAACTCCAACACAACATTCCAAACGCTCAACAAGAATATTATGGTCAATTGTGTCAAAAGCAGCAGTTAAATCTAAAAGAATAAGAACAGCACAATCACCAGTCTGTAATTATCAGTAGAGGGTTTTCCATCCACCGAGTTTTTGCGCATTTTGAAAATGCGCATGGAAAAAAACTGGATGGAAAAAGACCAAAATTCGAAAAAAGCCCCAAATAT